>NW_027505419.1:0-184422 GCF_021521415.1 Bidens hawaiensis | reverse complement strand
AGGTTGATTACTTGGTTTAAGGGGTTGGGAAATTTACCGGGTGTCACATTCTCCCTCGTTAAACGAATTTCGTCCGAAATTTAAGAGACGTTGCTGGCAGAAGCATATTCTGAAAGAGGTGTGGGTATTTTATGCGCATCTGATCTTCTCTTTCCTAAGTGAATTCAGCCCGCCAGCCCTTGAGTTCCATTGAACTTTTACCAACTTGATTTGCTTCTGCGCAACCTTTGTTCTTTCCAATCGGTTACTGCTATAGGCTCTTCTACGAAGTGCAGCTGTTTGTCATATGAATTTCTTCCACCGGTAAAATCAACGTTTCGTCAGATAAACATTCTTGAGGTTGGATACATGAACGTATATGAACTCCACTGAGTTCGGCGGGTAGACGGAGTTTATAAGCAACTGGACCGATCTCTCCAGGATCTCAAAGGTCCAATGTAGCGCGGATTTAGCTTTCCTCGCTTACCGAAACGGGGGACTCCCTTCATGGAGAGACTTTCAACAGTACTTTATCCCCTACTTGAAACTCCAACGGTTTCCTTCTCATATCAGCATAACTTTTTGTCTGTCGCGCTGTGCCTGTAAGGCGATCCCTTATCTGAAAAATCTTGTCTGTTGTTTCTTGGATCACTTCTGGACCAGTCATTTGCTTGTCGCCCACTTCAGCCAACAGTGGGGATCTACACTTGCGCCCATATAAAGTCTCGAACGGCGCAGCCTTAATGCTTGTGTGATAACTGTTATTGTAAGAAAATTCAACACGGGAGGTGGGTAATCCAACTACCTCCAAAATCGATCGGCACAGCGCGCAGCATATCTTCCAATGTCTGGATTGTTCGCTCGCTTTGCCCATCGTTTGAGGATGATAAGCTGTACTCATATCAAGGCGAGTACCTAGAGCTCCTTGTAACGATCTCCAAAACTTGAGGTGAACCGACTATCTCTATCAGAAATGATGGACACTGGGACTCCATGTTTTGAAACTATTTCTCGAATATAGTCGGGCTAGCTTTTCCATTTATCAGTTTCTTTAATTGGCAGGAAGTGCGCTGACTTAGTTAGCCGATCTACAATAACCATATCGTGTCATAACCCCCAGGTGTCCTTGGCAGTTTGGTGATGAAGTCCATAGAGATTTGTTCCCACTTCACATGGGAATTTCTGGCTGTTGAAGCAACCCCGATGGTTTCTGGTATTCAGCCTTTTACTTTTGAACACGTCAGGCACTTACCGACATACATCGCGATGGCGCCTTTAAGATTGGGCCACCAATACAGCGTTTTAACATCTTGGTACATCTTGTCTGCGCAGGATGTACGGAATATCGCGTCTTGTGAGCTTCGTTTAATACCTGCTCGCGCAATCCTCCTTGAGAGGGACCCATATGCGGTTGGCAAATATCGAGTGTTGTTCCTTTAAGTTCAAATTCTTAACCATACCCCAAGGCATTCGTTTTTAACAAACTCTGGTTTCAAGGCTTCTTGCTGAGGTCTCGGATGCGGGGTAGAGAGATTGCGCTGAATGGTCAACCTTAGAGCCTTGACTCGTAGCGTTTTTATTCGCTCCTTTCTGCTTAGCGCGTCTGCTACCACATAGCTTTCCCCGGATGATACTTGATCTCGCAATCATAATCATTCAACAATTCAACCCATCTTCGTTGCCTCATGTTTAATTCCTTCTGATCGAATATATGTTGGAGGCTCTTATGATCGTAAAGATTACCATTTCGTACCGTAGAGGTAATGGCGCCAAATCTTTAGCGCGAAGACAACAGCTCCAAGTTCTAAATCATGCGTTGTGTAGTTCTTCTCATGGTCTTAAGTTGGCGCGAGGCATACGCTATAACTTTGTCTCGCCGCATAAGGACACATCGAGTCCTTGATGTGAAGCGTTCGCAGGTAAACAACGATGTCATCTGTCCCCTCGGGCAGGGATAAGATTGGCGCACTACATAACTTCTGTTTTCAACATTTGAAATGCCGCTTCCTGATTCTTGCCCCAAATAAACGCCTTGTCTTTCTGAGTTAGCGCGGTCAGAGGTAGAGCTATCTTGGAGTAAGTTCTCAATGAAGCGTCGATAGTAGCCAGCTAGTCCAAGGAATTGCCTCACCTCAGTTGGGGTTTTTGGCGCTTCCCAGTTTTCGATGGCCTTGACTTTGGAAGGATCAACGTGAATTCCTTTCTCGTTTACAACGTGACCGAGGAAGTGAACTTCTAAGCCAAAATTCGCACTTGGAAAACTTCGCATACAACTTTTCTTTCTTAACAATTCTAAAATCATTCTCAGGTGTTGCTCATGCTCGGCCTTGGTTCGAGAGTAATCAAAATATCATCTATAAACACAATCACAAACTTGTCCAAGTATGGTTTGCAACACGGTTCATCAGATCATGAATATAGCCGGCGCATTAGTTAGCCCGAAGGCATCACTAAGAACTCATAATGGCCATATCTGGTTCGGAAGGCTGTCTTTGGCGCGTCTTCCTCAGGACCCTAGTTGGTGGTTATCCTGACCGTAGATCTATCTTCGAATAATAACTGGATCCCTGCAACTGGTCAAACAAGTCGTCAATCCTCGGTAAGGGGTACCGATTTTTGACTGTCAGCTTGTTCAGCTCCCTGTAGTCAATACACATTCTGACGAACCTCTTTCTTCTTTACAAACAGTACTGGAGCTCCCAAGGTGAAAAGCTTGGGCGTTATGAAACCCTTATCCAATAGTTCCTGTAACTGATTGGATAGCTCTTGCATCTCAGATGGAGCTAAGCGATAAGGCGCTCGAGCTACTGGCGCAGCTCCTGGGACCAAATTAATAGCAAACTCGACTTGTCGCTGGCGGCGGTAACCCGGGCAAATCTTCAGGAAAAAACTTCTGGAAATTCGCGCACTACTGGTAAGTCTTCAATTCTTCGCTCATCTCCTTTCTTTACTACATGCGCCAGGAAGGCGTAGCACCCTTTCCTTAGGCACTTACGCGCCTTTAGGCACGAAATCAGTTTGTCGCAACTCCCCTTCTTTCCCCTTGAATCATCAAAGTTTCTCCGTTCAACAGTGGAATCCGAACCTGTTTCTCATGACAAACAATCTCCGCGAGATTCTCGACCAACCAATCCATCCTACCACAATATCGAAACTTCCCAAATCTATTGGTAACAAGTTAATATTGAACTCATGACCTCCCATGACTAACACACATTGCTCCGTCCTTTCATTCGCGCATAACTGCCTACCTTGGCTAGTTCTATAGTATAAGGTTTGTCTAGCCTACTGGTCGCTAAGCCCAGGGAGTTTTTTAAACTCATGGGATATAAAACTTAGGTCAGCGCCAGTATCAAATAAGACAGATGCATAATGACCGTTAAGCAAAAACGTACCGGTTACCACATTCGGCTCTTCCTTTGCTTCACCCGCGCAATCACAAAAGCTCTCCCGCGAGCTGGTTTCCTTTCTGTGGGCAATCCCGACTGAAGTGTCCAGCGTTCCCGCATGCGTAGCAGTTGTCATTGGCTCCAGCTTCTTTAGCACGGCAATTCACCGTCTTGTGTCCTGGTCTGCCACATTTGGCGCACGTGACGTTCGCGCATTCGCCTTCGTGGTGATACTTGCATTTGTTGCACCATGGGTAAGGCCCGCTGTATCCTTTCCTTGATGGTTCCGCGGCTTGAATCGCGTAAACCCTTGTGCTTTCCTGCTTCTTGGGCGGGTGGCTGCTGTTGAAGTCTGATCCTCGGTGGGAGTTCCATTTCCTCTTGGAGTCAGAGGTTCGCTGCTCGTTCAAGCGGGGGTGGTCAACATACCCCGCACGAACCGTATCCCTTGTAAGGGTGATGGCTCGCGCAACCGCCTCGTCAAAGGTCGGAGGTGCGGCTGGCGTTGAGCGGGACTCTAACGACAGGAGGTAACCCAAAGATGTACCTCTCGATTTTCTTTTCTTCTGTGTTTGCCATGTCTGGCACCAGCTGGCAAAGCTCGTTGAAACGATTGGTGTAGGATCGATATCTGTTCCTACCATGGTGTGGTTCCAGAATTCTTGTTGCAAGCTCTGAATTTCTGCGCGAGAGCAGAACTTTCTCATCAACATTTCTTTCAATCTTCCCAGGTCTTGTGAAGAGCAACTTCTCGCCCCAAAGTCTTTACTTGGAGCTTCCACCAAGATGAAGCTGCTTCTTGGAACATGCAGGTCGCGTAAAGGACCTTCTGGTTTTCACTACATCCGCTGATGGAGAGAACTGTCTCCATCTTGTCAATCCAATTGTAGAGCCCAATGGCTCCTTCGGTGCTTTGAACGGCCAAGGCCTACAGGCCATGAATGTTTTATAGGAGCATCCTTTGTCCAAGGCTCCTGATTCGGGTTCTGGGGTCTCGTTCTCTTGGCGACCCTGACTAGATTCGGCCTTGCTGGCCTCATGCGTTGCAATCGCCTGCGCGATTATTTCTGCGAGCTCCTCGGGTGTCATGGTAATTCCCTTGGCTCTGGTTGGAGGCATTCTTTCATAAAAAGAAAATACAACAAACTTAGCGCATGTACTCAGAGCACATAATGTTCTTATCTCTAGACACTGTGACCCGTTGTTCCTAAGGCGCGTGTGTGATTTTTCTTTTGAGAATATTCTTTGAAAAATATTTCATGCGATTCCCCAAAGGTTATAGTCTAGGTTAAAAACTTCTTTTCCTAGTTCGCTATAACCAGTGCTCTGATACCAATCTGTCACACCCGGCCCTGAGCGGCGGAAACAGCCGCCGCGAGTGGGGATTGATACTTAAGCACGGGCCATTGCAAAACATTCAAAGATTTTTATTGCGCATGAGAAGTTTAATACAAATACATTACATTGTTTAAGGATTACATAAAAACATCCTAGTACAAAAACTGAAGATTTTCTCGCCATATCCCCTTGCGCGGCGGGTAACCGTGCGCATCGAGGGGATAAAACCAAAATCTTCCAAAAAGCTTGTTTAGATGTTCGGCGTGTGGTGCTCTAAGTGCGATTCCATGCGCTACCTAGTTATCTCCTGAAAGACACGTAAAAACATTTGAATCAGTATAAACTGAGTGAGTTCACAAGTTTTAGTAACTTGATAAATCGTATTGCATCATAATCTTGATACAAATCATTCTGAAACATAATTCTGGTAGCATCATTAAACACATGCTTGGTAAAACATAGTTATATCAACATATTCTGATAAAATCGTTCCGCGGGTTACGCGCGAACATTTCTGGGAACTGTGCTCGTCTGTGTAAGTGGCGCTGCCACTACGAGCTAAAATAACGTAATACCGTCCCGCGGGTTACGCGCAGACACTTCTGGAAAACTGTGCTCGTCTGTGTAAGTGGCGCTGCCACTACGAGCGAATATATGCTGTAATACCGTCCCGCGGGTTACGCGCGGACGTTGTGCCGGAAAACAAGGCGCTCGTCTGCGTAAGAGGAGCGACCTCTACGAACGGGCTCAAACCCATAGTACTGCCCCGTGCTAGGCACTCGTCTGTGTAAGAGGTGCGACCCCTACGAGTGGGCGGATCAAACCAGCAGTCCCTACCCTTAGAGTTCCAATGGTAAAGTGATCACTTACTCGAATCTGGTGCACTATCATCGAAACATAACTTAAACACGTAATCGTTTGCTTAGCTTGTAAATATACCATGATAAAACATTATTTAAGTACGTGTCCCTCGCCCCGAAAACAGTTTAAAATAGTGAAAACAGTAAAAATGGGGCTGTGAGACTCACCTGTGGTTCTTGTTAAGGGATTAATCGAGATTCGGGTTTTCTTGGTGTTGGCCTCGGAATCGAAGGTCTAGAATACGATTAAATAACAATTATATATATTAAGATCAAGATATAAGGGTTGGAAAGTAGATCTCAAGGTTATAATCTAGGCTTACCTAGTAACAGGATCGGAGCTGGAAACAATGGATGCTTGGGAAAAGATTAGTGCAAGTTTGTAGTTCTTTGAAGTGTGTTTTGGGTGATAATTTAGGCTACAAATTTATAGGCAAACTCAAGGGAACATAATCCCTTGCTTTAGGGAATTGTAATCTTTTGAAATGATGATAAAGTATGGAAATTATTATTATTTATTAAAAAGAGTAGAAAAGTAGATTAAAGATTCTGATTTGATATGGACAGGACATGCAGGGCTGTGGTTGGTGAGAGTGGGTGGCTGGCAGTTGACTTTTACAGTTTGCTTTTTCAGTGCTTTAGACAGTGTACAGTAAAAAGTAGAAGTTTTCTGAAACACGCTACCGCCCTCTTTTGGGCGGGGACAATTTCCTTAAATCTGATCATTTTGACTAAGTGTTCTGCGCGTATAACTTGGTGCGCATAGCTTCCTGCGTGTAGAACATTTCTTTGCTGCGGGTAGGTGCGTAACCTTCTCGCAGTTAGGGACATTTGAGTTTCATTTGTAGATTCTCCAGGTGGTTTTGGTATTTCAACATGGTGATCAGTCATGTTGAAGTCAATTCCATCCTGGAGCTTCAGACAAACTAGCTCTCAAAGTTCCCGCCATGCGGGTAGGTTAGTTCCCTTCCGCACGCGCATAAACGATGTAGGATGCACCCGCCTTAGCATCATGCGGGATGGTCAACCCATAGACAACATAACGTTTAAGTTACATGAAAACATAAGGCCAATACGTTCACGCATGGCGCATATAACATATGCTTACGCTGGTTCTTAACATGGTGCGCTCGCGCAGGGCGCACATAACACATGCACGCGCTGACTAACATGGCGCGCATAATATTTACAATCACCTAATTATTAGGTTGATTACTTGGTTTAAGGGGTTGGGAAATTTACCGGGTGTCACATGCCCTGCCTGTCGATCTGTATCAGTACATCGTCAGGAAGTTCATGCTCGAGTCTCTCGAGCCTGAGTTTCCTGAACCCCACCAGATGGTGTATGATGCCCCCATAGGCAAGATCGGGGTATATGCTGCATTCTTTGTCTATGGGAATCTTAGGTTCCCATTGACAAAGTTTGTGTACCGTGTCCTGGAGAGGCACGGTGTGCACCTGACTGAGGTGCACCCGATGGCGATCGCGAAGATTCGCCACTTCGAGTGGGTGTGCCGGATTCTGGGCATTGAGCCCTATGTCGACCGCCTGATGACTTTCTACTCCTGGAGGTGCATCCAGGGGTGGTATACTCTGATAACCCGGATTAAGGGTTTGAAGATTTGCGCAACCGAGCGCAGTCTTCGCTCGTGGAAGCGGGAGTTCTTCTACATTTCCGCTCGCGCCATCCCCCTTGCCATGAAATTCAAGAATGGGCAAGCACTTCTCAGCCTTCACGCCTCAAACTACCAGGAGGCGGAATGGTTTTCGAAGATATCCCGAGTCCAATCTCCGGTTTACCGGTTTGCGGAGTCCGGGATGGTGATGCTGGGGATGAGCCGGGTGTGGAAGGATGCGGATGCGGATGCGCAAAAGATCCCAATCGTCCTTGAATACGGTTCGAACTCTTTTCCTTACGGTATGCTCTGTTTCTTTTTGTTAATTTAGAATCTCTTCTAACTTCTTTCCTGTTTATTTCAGAGGGGAACGACTTGCAGTCGCTCATGTACCCGCGAGAGGCTGACGGTCCCGCTCGGATGGGTACTCGCGCTCTAGACGAGAACGAGTTGCCCATCCTAGAACAAACGGCGGATCGGTTCGTGGAGGTCTACCCGCTAGGCCACAAGATCCTGAGCGCCAGGCGGCCAGGTAAGGCGCTATTCAACCCTCGACCCCTCAATGTTGAAACCTCTGTTGGAATTCCTCTAATCGTATGTTCTGATGAGGAATCCGCAGATGGTCCTCCGTTGGTGCGGAAGAAGAAGGCTGACGGCGGGAAGGGGAAGGAGAATGTGGCCTCCACTGCCGATCCGGTGCCTCGGTCTGATTCGGAGACCGAGAGCGAAGAGGTGGCGGGGAACCCCGGTGGTGATAAGACCACTGCTCCGGAGGCTGCGACAACTGTCACCTCCGGAGAGGCCAGGATGACAATGGTGAGCGGCGCAAAAAGGCCGGCTCCATCGGGTTCGTCCCCGCCTGTCCGCACTTTCAGGCTCAAGAAAACCCGTAAGTACAAACTTTATTTTATCTTTAACTTCATAGCTTTTCGTCATTAACACTTTATCTTCTTTGTGCAGGCGTGGATGTTGACGCATTCCAGGGTGGAGCGCAGAGGAGTACCCCTCCGCCCATGACGGTAGGCTTGGTCAGCCTACCTGAGGCGACGACCCAGGCGGCTGCGCCTGCGCCTGCTTCCACTGGTTCAGTTGCTCACTCCGTTGAGCCGACTGTTCCAGCTGTGATGACCTCACCGCCGGCTGTCAGTGCCATTTTTACCGCATCTTTCACTGAGCCGGCGGTTACTTTTGCTGCGGATTCCGCGGCGGCGACCGCGGCGGCTTCTACCATGCCTCCGTCATCGGCAACGACGGCCGATCCTTCAGGTATGCATGGGGCTTCTCGCCAACCTCTGCCTCCTTCCCATCTGCCTGACCTCTTGGATGGATTTCCCTTGGGTTCAGGTGATGGGTTTGGCGGCTATCGGCCTGTTGTTGACCCTACAGGTGCGTAGGGTTCTTTTGGCCCTTTTCATTTTTTTTTATCTTTTCCTAACTGCTTTATGTTTTTTGCAGTGTCGGATTCCAATGAAGTGTATGTTCCACGATGGAACATTCGCCGAGGAACAACCCTTCGCACCCCTGTGGAGTGCGTGGAGTGGGCTCGTCACGCTGCTCCCAGTGGTGCGTTGGGGGAAGCCATGGCTAGCTACCAGGAGGGTAGGCTAACCAATGAGCTTCGGGTTCTCCTGGCCCGGATGCAGCCGCGCGTCGAGCTGCTTTGTCGTGAAAACGACAAGTTAAAAGCAGCTCGCCTTCAAGAAGTAGCTCGGGCGCAGGCTGTCCGGGAGGAGAACGTAAAGCTTACCGCAGCTGCTGCGGAAAAGGAGAAGGCCTTCAAGGCCCTCGAGGTTGAAGTTCAGGCCCGACTCGAGGCCCGTTCCAAGGCTGCCCAAGCTGTTAACGAACAGCTTCGGCTGGCTAAGGAAACTGCAAGAAACGCAACCGAGAGGGCCACCAAGGCTGAAGCTGTTGCTGAGCCTCTACGCGTGGAGAATGAAGAGCTTAAAGCCAAATTAGAGGCTCTCCAGCAGGCTCATGATGCCTTGGCGATGGAAGACGCCAAAAAGCTCCAAGAGATCTTGGACCAGAGGGGGGTGCTTGACCACACTGAGCGGAAGCTAAAGGGCGTCGAAGAGGCTGCGGCTAAAGAAGTGTTGCTTGCCAACCTCAACAAGAGTGAAGCCGAACGCGTCCGTAACGAAGCTCAAGCTGCCCTCCAGGAGGCTCTGGTTGCCAAGGAATGGCTTCTTCGAGAAGCGTTGTCTCAGGTATGCTTTTCATGTCTTTATGCTTTTCTTTGTAAATAGAAAAGGTTCTGATACTTGTATATTTTCTTGTAGGTTGTGCATCGGGTCTTTGCTGATACGTCTTATGACGATGCTATGAGCGTAGCCCTCAACGCTTCTCACGAGGATGGGGAAAAGGCCGGCTTCCTGCTTGGTCTAGGGTTCGTTGAGAAAGGCATCCCGCCTTCCAACTTCCCTTTGTATAATGTTGATAATGAAGCTGTTTACGACCAAGCAGTGAATCAGTATGCCGCCTTCCCGCATCCGGTGGTGGAGAAGGTAAACAAAGTTGCTGCTGCTGATGATGGGCTAGCTATCCTTAAAGCTTTCCTTGAACTGCCACGCTCTACTGATGGTGCTGGTCCAAGTGGAAGTGGCCCTGAAGCCTGATCCTGAAGATCCCTTCCCACTGTTAGGATATGTTTAGCTTGTATAGATTTATTTTCTTGTAGGCGGGTAGTTACCCGGCCATTCTTGTAATGAATCATTGTGAAATATAAATCTTTATGCGGGTAAGACCGCTACTTTCTCTGGATTCCTTGCTTTATAAACGTTATATGACTTGCATACTTTAGTTTAAATTAGCAATTTTCCAAGTGTTTAGAATAAGTTAACCTTTGAACGTGGTAGATAATAGGTTGAAGTTTTGCTTCCTCTTTCGTGATTGTGCGGGTAGGACCGTCACTTGCACTTAGTAGGATGGCTAAACTTTACCTACATCTGACCTGCGTGGAGGTTTTCCTCATCTTTTTAGAAATTTCTAAGTGTTTAGGATAAGTTAACCTTTGAACGTGGTAGATAATAGGTTGAAGTTTTACTTCCTCTTTCGTGATTGTGTGGGTAGGACCGTCACTTGCACTTAGTAGGATGGCTAAACTTTACCTACATCTGACCTGCGTGTAGGTTTTCCTCATCTTTTTGTTAGAAATTCTGTTTTGACCGTTCGACGCGTGGTTGTCAATAAGTTCGGTTTCCTCTCATGATTTGTGCGGTTAGGAACGGCACTTTTATTTAGTTGACCAAAGTTTACCTATGACTGATCTGCGTGAAGGTTTGCCGTTTTTTGGGTTTATGCGGGTTTTGCCGCCTTCCTCACGCAACGACTTTCCACGTAATTATGCGGTGAAAACCGGCATATCCGTGTTGAATAAATTAACCGTTCGACGCGCGGTTGTTAATAGGTTATTCAGTTTCCTCTATCATGATTCATGCGGATAGACCGGCACTTTCATTTAGTGGGATGACTGAACTTTTCCCTTTAACTGACCTGCGTGAAGGTTTGCCGTTTTTTGGGTTTATTCGGGTTTTGCCGCCTTCCCCATGCAACGACTTTCACACTTATGTATGCGGTGAAGACCGGCATCAGTGTTGACAGTTCATAAAGTATAAATGTAAAATTATCAGCGTCGATGTTCTAAGGAGAATCATTTCCATTAGAAGTGGCTCTGGGCCTTTTCTTTACAAATTTGGAATTGATCTACATTCAAACTGTGTAATTGAGCTCCCTTCCATGTTGTTGGGATGGGAGTGCCATCGAGCCGATATGCACCTGGTTCGGGATCTCGTTGTTTGCGCAGTATGTAGTCTCCAACATTGAAGCTGCAATTTTATTCGTGTTTTCCCCAAGTGGGGTTCTACACGCATCAGCCTGCTCAGCGTTCATTGCGCCACGAGGTGCGCGAGTGTCCCATCTCTGACAAATGCCTCGACCATGTCCTTTACGTCTATGCATTCTTCAGTGTTGTGGCCTTTTGTCCTGTGATAGTCACAGTATTTGCTCCGATCAGCATTGTGACGATGTCGGATTATTGGAGCCTTTGGCCATGGGAGCTCCTCAGTGGCGAATATCTCGGTGACGCTTTTAGTGAGTGGCGTCCATCTGGAGTTCTTGTTTGACTGTACGTTATCCCTTCCGCCTAACCGATGTTGCAAGCCGGATGAGGTGTCAAAGTTTACCCTTGACTGACAAATGCCTAGCTTCCGCTTTTTGTTTAGTCGGGCGGTAAGGACGTTGTCTTCTCTTGTCTTCTGGGTGTAGAGGTTTGTTCTCTGTGGGAGATCTCTACCCAGTTGCTTCTCCGTTTTCGCAAAGCGTTTAGCTGCTGTCATGATGGCATCCCATGTGGATGGCATGCCATCTTTACCCGTTAAGGTGCGGATGAGCTCTGGGTCGTTCGCGCCCTGGATGAAAGCAGCGCGAACAAGATCTTCGCTGATGTTACCCAGACTTAGCTTCTTTGAGTTGAAGCGGGTGATGAAGTCTAGCAAAGATTCATCTTCCTCTCGAATGCATTTGAGGATTGTCCACTGCTCCTGGGTATACTTTCGTTGTTGGCTGAAGTGTTGGCTAAACTTCTGTTGGAAGTCTGCCCAGTCGTAGATGTGGTTGACCGGTAGACGATCGAACCACGCTCTAGCTGGCCCAACAAGCGTCATTTGGAACATGTAACACCACGTAGGTTCCGTCCAATTGCTGACGGTTGCCCCCGCTATGAATCTGTTCAAATGATCATCTGGGTCAGATATACCATCATATGTGCCTATGTTGGACATTTGTTTGGCACTTTTTGGGGCAATTGCTTCCGCAATGTCCCTTGCAAATTTGGACGTTCCCGCATTTGCAACAGTTGGTCTAAATGTTTTGGAGAAGTCACGTGGGCTTCCACCTGTGTTTTTTGGTTTGAAGGCTTCTCCAAAACGCCTTCTCGGTTGGGAGTCCGTTTCCTTACGCTTCCCTTTTGCCCTATGGCGAGGGTTCGCGTCGGTGTCGGATTCCTCCGAGTCATCGTCCAAGTATTCTTCGAATTCGTCAGCCTGTTGGACGGAACGCAAGCGTTCGTCCAACTCAGCTTGGAATTCCTTCTGACGTGCCTCCGCCCATGCCTTAACTTCATCGAGTGTTTGGCGGGGGAGTCTTGTTCGTTTCTCTAACTGGGTATCGGTGAATCCCAGTGAGCGATTATTTACTGCACTTGCCCCAGCTTGGGTAACTGGGGTAGTGTTCGTAAAATTTACTTCACCTGCCCCGGCTTGGGTAACCGGGGTAGTGTTTGTAAAGACTGTGTAGTCGCCGGTATTTCCCCCAGTAGCTGGGGTTGTGGTTACCGGAGTTTCTTTAACCATCTTTCCAGAAGTTTGAAAAAACTGAAAAGAAATGAAGTTCTAGTTTTTATGCACGGATGGCGCCAATGAAGAAACACTAACCGGACCCCGGGCAGATTACGGATAACCTGGGGGTTAGATAGATGTTTCCCACGAGGGGTTAGACCCGGTAAAGATGGTTCTTCTGATAACCTGCAAAACAGACACCGTGAGCTTGTCACTGAGAAGGGGGGGTTCCTCCTTGTGACCACCCTCCGGCGTGAGAATCAGACTAGATTGCTCTTTAAATATAAATGTATATTAAGAGATTGCTAGAGCAGATATCAGGTATAATATGATGATAATATGATAAGGTGAGATGATCATACCATTTGGGGTATTTATAGCCGAAGGTAGGTTTCCAAGGAGGTGTGGCCGGCTGAATAGTATTCCTGTTCTACCAACTGTGGCCTACGCACGTGCCCTGCTGGTAGTTGGTGGGTAGGCAGCGGCTGACAATGACCAGGCCTGCTGTGTACTATTCCTTTTCCACCAACTGCCGGCTATGCACGTGGTATGACAGGAGTTGGTGAGTAGGCAGCGGCTAATAGTGACATACAGTATAAGAGCATGCTGCTCGTCATACTGTTGTCAATAAGCTGTCGTATCTTTGGTCAGATCTTTTGCCCATACCTCGTCAGGTACAGTACAGAAGATCTTCCCGTATCGTACGGACTGGCTTAGTTGGGCGGGAGTATTCCCCCTCCCGCCTTTGTTCGGGATTGTTCCCGGCTTTGCTCATTCCTTCAGGTGACACTGAGTGATTGAGAGCTAAGTGCCTTGTGCGTGTAGCCTTGCTGCGCGGGTGGCCTTCCCTGATGGCTTGTATCCGCAGCTGCGGGAACAGGCAGATTACTTCACCATTGGGAGGCATTTCCTGCGGGAACAGCTTGCGTACTGCGCGTAAGGACGTCACGTCTCTGAGCATGGCTAGTCCTGCGGATTCAGTTGGTTTCTGCGCAGACGTCCCTCTTCAAGGTGAGTCTTGCGGGTCCAACTGGGCTCTGCTGGGACCTACCTCTTCAGTGGGGAATTCCTCGGGTTCGTCTTTCGGTTGCTTGGTACCATCGGCTAGCTATACGTCATCCGATGGTTCGTGTAGGGTGATCGGCAACAAAATCCAGTTGGTGAATGGGAGGGGGATGATGACAGTTGAAAACGATCATGTTTGACGTAACAAAAATTAAACAAATTAATTTATTCAAAACCTTATATATAAATACATTCAAATAATAATATAAATGTTGGCGAACAATCTACAATATCAACTACCAAGTTGTTTAGAATTCCACTAAGTGTCCAAATTATGTAAACAAGTGACTATACGGACGTGGCTAAAATCTTATCAACGGGATATAGCATCCTTGGTCAATGTTTGTGAAAACGTTCTCAGATCCAGTTGAGACAAGGGAAAAGAAGTTTAAGAAAGTGCAAGAGTCTACAAGAAAAGACGTTTAGTGCATTTTTCGATGTATTAAAAGCCAAAATGTGCGTACTTAGACGACCCGTTCGATTTAGAAGAAGGAGAAGATTATGAACTAAATAAATGTGCCCATTGTATTGCACAATATGACACTAAAAGATCAGGAAACACGATACTTTACATAAGGGATCCTCTAACTTAGCCGATTATTGAAGATAATGTCATCTTTGAGTTGCAAAATGCGGAGTTACATTTAAGACTTTGATTTGATTTTGTGGAACATCTTGCAAAGTCCAAAGTCTAAGCCCCCCCCCCCCCCCTTTTCAGACGAAGATAAATTTAATGAAATGTTTATGTATTTTTTTAACTAATGAAATTCAATGTGCTTTTATATTTTTATATAGATTAAAAACACAAAAAAAAATAAAAAAAAAGTTCCTTCATGATATATTCTCTATACATCCATTTTAAAATTCCATAACTCTATTTTAATATGAGAATTTTTCATTAGTTCATTTCATTCTCCATTCGTTCATAAATCACAATTGGCACCCTAAGTCCCTAACATGTATAACAAATTAACAACGTATAAAGGTGACACATGGAGCTACCCAATAGTAAAATGAGAGAGGGAGGGTAAGTTTTGTACAATCTTAAGCATAATACATTTTGAGTAATAATTTTTTTTTATAATTTAAAGAATATTGTGATATTGAAAAAACTAGTCAACAGTTTTATAACAAACTCAAAGTAACAGAATAAAAAAGTATATCTTGAATTGATGAAATATCTGAAAAGGAGTTTTGTGAGTCAGAAATATGTTGGGGTGAAAAAGCAATGGTGTTACTTTGAAGAAGCATCAACATCATGAAGGCTTTTGAGATTGATGACTCTTTTCCATGCATGTCCCTCCCATATGCTGGAGTGGATGAATTTATTTTAAGTTCAAAAAATGTAGTTTCTAGAATTATTTAAGGGACTCAAGACCAAATAGTCGATTTTTTTAAAAATATTTAATAACAAATTGTATACAACTGTAATTCTTTTATAAAAAGAAAAAGACAAGTTTAAGCTAGTATTCTTATAAAGTTAAGATTCTTTAGTTACAGATCATGTTGGTAGAAATGAGGTGTAAAATAATCATATATGAAAGCGTAAAAAAAGTTTATATGAAACATGAAAGTAAAACAATATGTGTGTGTAGACGTTTAAACAAGTCGAGCATAGTTTGAGCTCGGTTTGTTTAATTTAGGAGAGTTTGAGCTCAACTCAGTTTGTTTAAAACACAAGCTCGCTTCGTGTGTAATTATCAAACTTGAGTTCAGATCAGGCTTTGTTCAACTCGCCTATTATATATAGTTATTTTATTTATCTATAATTTGTAACAGTAGCATTTACAATAAATATTTATTAACAAAAGGCAATTCCAAATTTTTCGATCTATAAAGATACTTGGTAAACGTTTTATGCAAAAACTAATAAACGAGTAAGTTATCATACAAAATCAATTCTTTAGTTGGGTTTGTGAGTTAGGCACTTTACATTTACAAGCTTTTGAATAACTCATAACCTTTAGAGAGCAAAATCCCAAACATACGCACTCGTCTTTGATCTAGAGATCGAAACTCAGGCAATCAATTACCAAATCTAGCGATGAATGATCCATACTCCTTCCTGAAGATGCTTGATTTCCAATCGTTAGCATTGATGCTAAGTAAGTTCATATAATTATTATACGAAAAAAAAACCATCTTTGAAAACATGTAAAAGAAAATGAAGAGGTATGTACCCGCCTCAACACCGAGCAAGGCGGGTCAACCCACAAGATATAGACAAGAGGCTTGAAATCAAGACATTACGAAGTCACAAAGCCAAAACCTATGCGCATGGCGCATATCACATATGCTCAGGCATCATATGCCCAGGCACCACACATGCTCAGGCATCATATGCCCAGGCACACATATGCTCACGCATATCACATATGCGCGTGGCGCATCAGCGCGCGGCGCATATCACATGCTGGTGAATATCACATCTGCGCATGAAACATCTGCGCGTGAGAATAAAGAGAAGACCTCGCGCATCCTCAGGATTGGCGCATATCACACATGCACATAATCAACCTCGTCCTTATCCAAATCAGGATTAGGGCAACCTTGATTGTGCACGTCAGACAACCTTCCAGAAGGTATCTTTTTAAGGAATAAGAATATGCTGATGTTGACAGCTGCCAAATGAAAGGTGGACAACTCAGTATAACCCATGTGCTACCACGTGATTATAACCAATGAGAAAGCACCAGGTGTCCCAGAGGACACGTGGCGCAGAGCAATTGGAGGAGGCCAACAAGGCTGAGCCCAATCAGTGGAAACCCTAGCACTATAAATACAGCATCAACTCCACAAGGAAAAGATCATCCAACAACACACAGTTACAGCCAGTAACATATTCAATCATATTCAATCACATTCACTCACAGGCAGTTACAGTCAGTAACACACACAATCACAGCAAATTACAGAGTATTCAGCTATTAAGCAATACTCCCCAGATTTCCTTACTCTGATATTATTATCTTCTCCCACAAATACTTATTCTCACACCGGAGGGTTACCCCAAAGAGGACCCCTCTGTCCCTTTCTGAGGGGTAAGTTGACGGTGCTGTTCATTTTGTAGGTGGAAGAACACAGATCCAAGAAAACCATTGGTGAAATAGTATAATCACACCCGAGGAAAGTAGATCGTCTACCAGTGAGTCGATCCACGCTTCTTCATTGGCGCCATCCACTGTTACAACGGCAATCAGATCTCATCAGATCTATATATAAAAAAAAAATCACCATGGTTTCTGGTGTTCATAACGTTGATCAAGTTCTGGAGGATATTGAACGTGAGGATGTTAATGAGGGACAGCAGTTTCTGAGGGGGCCGCGTGATTCTACGCGCACCACCAGTAACCGTCCCTTCATCACAACTCCTCACGGCTAGACTGAAACTCCTCCAGACGATCTCACGTTACAAAATCTTGCCGGCGCGAAACAAAAAGGACCAATGGGTCCAGAAGATGAAACAAATGATCCTAAAGAATGGCTCATAAATGAGCAGCGGCGTCTAATGGACAAGTACAATGAGATGGTCAAACAGAAAAAGCTAGCCGACTTAACACAAAGGCAAGCGTTTGATAAGCAAACTGTTCATGGAACAAAAAGGCCGCGCGCGCCAGAAGAAGGACATTCTGTTCACACTGCACACACTGAGTTCAGTGATGAAGAAGTACACAGCATGAGAAAGACGCGAGATACTCATGCAGGAGGCTCACAGCTCCGCGCGCCTGTGAACATGGCGCCTGGAGCCAGAGCCGATCTGGATCTGCACATACCGTACAGCCCACCAATTAGAGGGCAAGTGGACGTAACCACACCGTACAGACCAGCCATCTTGGTGAAACATTCAAAGTTCACTGAGCGCATCGCGAAGGCTCCCATCCAGCACGAAACCAAGATGCCAAGTGGTCTGGGCAAGTATGACGGCACAACAGATCCAGATGATTTCTTGCAAGGTTTTTACAACACGGGAAACCTAGAAAGCTGGACGATGCCAACATGGTGTCACATGTTTGCTCGCTGCCTCACGGGCGCGGCTGGCTTTTATAGGCCTAGGAGAGAGAAAAATTGGTGCTGATCGGACTTCACGCGCCCCCACTCGCAGGTCTAAGCCAATGCGAGCGCGACACGTGTCCCGGACACTGTGTGAGGGGACATGAAAGGAAACTATACGGCTGCTGCCAGAGTTCACGCGCCACCACTCGCAGGAATGGACCAACGCGAGCGCGACACGTGTCCCTGACAGCATGTGAGGGGACACGAAAGGCAACTGTAGCACCTCGAGCACACGAAAGGCCTGACACGTCTCCTTCACTGGCCCACGTCAGCAACAACCAACCACGTACAGGGACGATTCGTTTGCAACCAAAAGGATAGAATTTCGCGCAACGGTGAATAATAAGAAGAAAAAGACAAACCCCTACTAAAAAAACAAACTGTTAAGTCTAATATCTATCTTGCCTCGCTCGCGCGAGACAAGACACACATTAGACTGGGGGGGCTTGAAGAGGTATGTACCCGCCTCAACACCGAGCAAGGCGGGTCAACCCACAAGATATAGACAAGAGGCTTGAAATCAAGACATTACGAAGTCACAAAGCCAAAACCTATGCGCATGGCGCATATCACATATGCTCAGGCATCATATGCCCAGGCACCACACATGTTCAGGCATCATATGCCCAGGCACACATATGCTCACGCATATCACATATGCGCGTGGCGCATCAGCGTGCGGCGCATATCACATGCTCGTGCATATCACATCTGCGCATGAAACATCTGCGCGTGAGAATAAAGAGAAGACCTCGCGCATCCTCAGGATTGGCGCATATCACACATGCACATAATCAACCTCGTCCTTATCCAAATCAGGATTATGGCAATCTTGATTGTGCACGTCAGACAACCTTCCAGAAGGTATCTTTTTAAGGAATAAGAATATGCTGATGTTGACAGCTGCCAAATGAAAGGTGTACAACTCAGTATAACCCATGTGCTACCACGTGATTATAACCAATGAGAAAGCACCAGGTGTCCCAGAGGACACGTGGCGCAGAGCAATTGGAGGAGGCCAACAAGGCTGAGCCCAATCAGTGGAAACCCTAGCACTATAAATACAGCATCAACTCCACAAGGAAAAGATCATCCAACAACACACAGTTACAGCCAGTAACATATTCAATCATATTCAATCACATTCACTCACAGGCAGTTACAGTCAGTAACACACACAATCACAGCAAATTACAGAGTATTCAGCTATTAAGCAATACTCCCCAGATTTCCTTACTCTGATATTATTATCTTCTCCCACAAATACTTATTCTCACACCGGAGGGTTACCCCAAAGAGGACCCCTCTGTCCCTTTCTGAGGGGTAAGTTGACGGTGCTGTTCATTTTGTAGGTGGAAGAACACAGATCCAAGAAAACCATTGGTGAAATAGTATAATCACACCCGAGGAAAGTAGATCGTCTACCAGTGAGTCGATCCACGCTTCTTCAGAAAACATTTAACTTTAAAAAATATACTCAGTGCACATATACGTTGACCCCGACGTATGTACGAACACTGCCTTGTTTTGCGTTGTGTACCGCATGAGTAACTTACAACAATTTTCTACATAAAACTTGTGACAATAAAAGTCAAATCAATTGTTCAAGTACATGATGTTTTACCAGCAATTATCACATCAATATATGTGTTTAAGAAGGTCGTGTGTAATCTAATGTTCTAAACAAGTTTTGTGAAGTTCAAAGGCCTCAAACATCATACAATTGTTGACTCGAGGAATAAAGAAGACTTGATGAATTGATCTCAAATGGGTTAAGATAATTAAACATTTCTAATGAAACTTATGTTTACCGAATATTTGTTGGTATGTCAAGTAGTTGGCAAGTTGGCTAAACTAGTATAAATAGATCTTGCAAGTTAGAGTTAGATATCACCTACCACTATCATATTTCAAAGTTTTTTGTATTAAGGTTTTGAGCTAGTTTCCATGATATAATAATAAGTAAAGTTCGGTATATTTCTTTGTTAGTTTATTTGATTGGCTTGGGACTTGAATATTAGCATCCCAAATATCATCAGTGAAATAGATACTTTTAAGTTTTAACAAGTGTATACAAATCTTAGGAAACTAATGATCAACAAAGTAAAATGCAATCTACACATATCCTAATTAATCTTTAAAAACATATAATATACTTCAACAGATAATAATAAGCAAGAATGTAAGATGAATTCACCCTTGCATCCTCTAAAACAATACACGTGAAGTTCTTGGTTTTCAATTATTCTATAAATCTTGACACATGTTTAAGGAGATTTAGAGATATCAATCAGTTGGGCATATGGATGAGTTTGGTACGGCACTTGTATATGTACCTGATTGTATCCGTACCAAAAATCAATAAAAACATGTATCAATACTCGTACAAAATTTTTCAGTAACATGTACGAGTATTTTGGTACAATACTCGTTTTTATACCACATTGCTTTTTTATTTTCAAATATCCGACGATCTTGAAACCGGCACAAGTACAAGCAACAAGCAAGCTGAATTAGTATGGGTACCGGTACTCATACAGGTACGTGACAGATACCAAATTATTACAAGTGCCAAATTGGTCTCTGATTCAATAATAAGATAGTATTAAAGAACCCTAATCCGTGCGTTGAATTTAAAGTTTTGAGGTTCATCCCACCGTTGTAGATATGAAGAAAACTAACGTTGTTTTAGGAATGTCAACCTTGACCCAAACCATTCCAAATGGGTCAATTTGGGTTGTTTTAAAATTCAAATGGGTTGATTTGGGTCATAGGTTTTAATTAAATGGGTCAAAATGGGTCACTTGAAATTCCACATTCTTATTTTTTGGTCAAAATGGGTTAACAAATTTAACTACATGGGTCGATGTGGGTTAGTGTCTTAAGGAAAAGTGACATGTTTGGGTTGAAACGGGTTTTAGATTGGAACGATATCGGTTTAGGTTTCGGCTCGGATCAGCTTTCGTGCCGACACGAGTTTTAGCACTGGACGGGTTGGGTTTCGGTTTCTATCGAGTTTTCGCACTAGACGAGTCGATTAAGGTTTTTGATTCGTTTTCGTCGACATTTCGGTTTCGGTTAATTTGTCGTTTTTTTATGAACGAGGATAACGGCGAAAATATTTTACTTTTTTTACTTTTTTCGTTATTCGTTTATATTTTGAGTTATGATTTTTTATTTGTTTTTTTTTTGAATTTTTTTGAGGGCTTTTGATCTTAATAGAAACCATCAAAAAATATTCAAAAAAATTAATAAAAAAATCATAACTCAAAAAATAAAACAAAAACAAAAAATGTAAAAAAACTAAAACGTTTTGTCTGTTATCCTCGTTCAAAAAAATCAACAAATTAACCGAAACTGAAAAGTCGACAACAACGGAACAAAAACATGCTGAAACAAGCTGTTAAGTATGAAAGGAACTGAAAAATCGCTAAAGAAAGCTGTTAAGTGCTGAAACGAACTGAAAAAACGCTTAAACGAGCTATTAGATGCTAAAACGAACTGAAAAATCGCTTAAACGAGCTTTTACGTGCTGAAACGAACTGAAAAATCGCTTAACGAGCTGTTACGTGCTGAAACAAACTGAAAAATCGCTTAAACGAGCTGTTACGCGATGAAACGAACTGAAAAATCGCTTAAACGAGCTGTTAAACGAACTCAAAATCGCTTAAACAAGCTGTTACGTGATGAAACGAACTGAAAAATCGCTTAAACGAGCTGTTACGTGCTGAAACGAACTGAAAAATCGCTTAAACGAGTGTTACGCGATGAAACGAACTGAAAAATCGCTTAAACGAGCTGTTACGCGATGAAACGAACTGAAAAATTGCTTAAACGAGCTGTTAAGCGCTGAAACAAACTGAAAAATCGCTTTAACGAGCTGTTACGCGATGAAACGAACTAAAAATCGCTTAAACGAGCTGTTACGCGTTGAAATGAACTGAAAAATCACTTTAACGAGCTGTTACGCGCTGAAACGAACTGAAAAATCCCTTAAACAAGCTGTTACGCGCTGAAACGACTTGAAAAATCGCTTAAACGAGCTATTACGCGCTCTAACGAACTGAAAAATCGCTTAAACGAGCTGTTACGCGCTGAAACGAAATGAAAAATTGCTTAAACGAGCTGTTACCTGCTGAACGAAATGAAAAATCACTTAAACGAGTTTTGACCCAAACCCGTTTTGACCCGTTCCAACTTTGACCCGTTCTAACCCGAACCTGTTGACCATAACCCGTTCCGACCCGAACCAAAACAACCCTTTTTAAGTGACCCGTTTCGACCCTAACCCGTTTCAACCCTAACCCATTTCAACCCTAACCCGTTCCGACCCATGACCCGTTTTAACCCAACCCAACCAATTTGCCACCTCTACGTTGTTTATTAAACTTATTGTAAAATAGTTTTGTCTATTGAAAGTAGTGTTGTTTAAAGTTTTGAGGTTCCCTCCCACCATTGAAAATCGTTGTAAATAAGAGAAAAAAAGTGTTGTTTATTGAACTTATTGTAAATAGCGTTGTTTATTGAAAACTAGAGTTGTTTAAGATTTTAAGGTTCCCTCCTACCAATGTATATTATTTTCATTTCTCTTATTTGAAAATTTTCATAAATTTTAAATTCCCTTTTTAACTTTAAATACGGCTTTCTTAAATGCACTCTCTCAATTCACTCTTTAAATTGCATATGCATTTATCAGAATTTGTTTAAAATGAGGTATACTTCATTGATTGTGTTTATAATTTTAGTTGGAGTTTAAGAGGCTTGATTTTGTTATGTTAAAGCTGTAGATCTTAGTTTATTTTTATGTAATTTCAGTAAGGATTTGTTTATTATGTGCTTATGTTTACCGAACAGAATATTGCATCTGTCTAGGGTAATCGTTATGGTGAGCTTGTTGATTGTTTGATGTCTCTGATTTAGTTACGTAGTTACATATCCATTCGATGATTGCCTTCATTCGCTAAACATAAATTTGCTTATTAAAGGAAGAAACTTTTTCTACAATAATTCACTATAGGTATGTATCTTGTTCTTTCGCTTTTAAAAGTTTTATTTGTTTGGTTAAAAAAGAGAGTGATATATTGTTTTTGGAGTTATTGATAATAAAAGAAACATAAAATTAAAGAAAAATATAATGCACGCCAAGTGTTTGATAAATAGCTTAAATGAGAATTATATATTGTTACACCATGTAAAGGAGATGCTAGTGATCAACATTGTCTTTTTTAAACAACGTTAAAACTATTTTTCTTTTATTCTAATTCAATATAATATGACTTATTGAGTCACACAAAGTAACTCTCGTTTTCTCACTAGCCCCAAGCCCTCAGTTTTTTGAAAATTCTTGAAGATGGCTCTAGAGAAACTAAGAACCATCACGTGTCAAAATCAAAATTCAATGACATTTTAGTAGATCATTATAAAATTTTCATGAAGCCATTATAAATCAAGACGCAAAAGACACAATAATTTAAGTCAAAATATTGGAATGTCTCATTACGATAATCAAATTAAAGCATGATGAATCATCAAGAAATGTTGTGACATATGTTGAATTATTAAGAGATATAGTTGATTTTGAAGTAACAAGAAATGTTGTTCAAAGCTCCTGGCCTTTTGTGGTTTAAATATAGGTTTAAGTATGGATTGGTAAGTTGGTTAAGACGGTGTAAATTTGATTTTATATTTTTATGTAGTTGTTCTTGTTGTGTTTGTGGCGCTGCTCTATGGCTTATGGAGTTAGTGCGTGGAGTAGTTGGTGTTTGTTGTTTATAAAGTACACCGTTCGAGAAAAAATAATATCTACCTATATTAATAAAAGAAAATAATTATGGACACATGACATTCTGAGGTTAATTCTCACTATCATATTCCCGCCAAAATCATTTCTCTTCTATTGATGGAAAAAAAATTCTTGGTTTCTAAATATAGTATTAATTATAAATTTAACATACCGTATTAATTGGTCAATCTCCATTGATTAAATTTTTAATGCAATAAATTATATCAAAAACATACTTAATATAAAAAATATTAATATAATAATCATGTGTCATAAATATATTTTCTTTAAAATTGAGATGTATATATAAAATAGTTTATGTTTAAAGAGTACATTAATATTCATTTTTTTTAGACATCTCCATATTAAAGAAAAATATAATATTTTTTTTAAAGTTTTTTTACAAATATTAAGTGTTAAAAATCATAGATAAATTTCCATTTTTATATTTATTATAAGATATTGTGACGGTTGAATAACAATGTGTTAATAAAGACACATGAAAGCCGTTTAAAAAGAAATATCGTGTCTTTTTTGTCTATGGTCAGGTATTGAATGTATAACATTTTTGTGAAAGACTTTAGCTACATCTTTCACATAGAAAGACCCCATTGTTTTAAATGTTGCTTCAAGTGACATTGCTTCATTATTGTATACCGATGGTAGAACAACTCATTCTCGATTTAAAATTCAAATATATTTGTTGATATAAAACGACTATATTTGTAATACAATTTTTTACATAATATATAGAGACTTAATTATCTTTTTATTTATTTATATTAAGTTATTCATTGTAATTTATATATTAATTTATCTCGTATAATTCACGAGTTTCTAAAGCTAGTTAAAACAAAAACAAATAAAACAAGTGAAGACAATCATAACGGGCCCGGTTTATAGGGCCTGGCTTAAAACTAAAACTACTGGGTCCATTTAACAGCAATTAACCACCTCACATTCTAAAATTAATATTAATAAGCAGTCACCTAACCTGCACTGCACGCAACAATTAGGGTTTTACAGGGGTTTCTGTTACTCTCTAATTGCTGTTGATGGAAGCTCAAGTCGGAATGTCCGGTCACGGCGGAGTGGTGGACGGCACTACGGCGGTGCAGTTTCTGCAAACGCAACCGACTGTGGCGGTGTCGCCACGTCATCACCAGTCAGCGGAGTTAGGTACGGTACAGCATCTTCTCGCCGGAGGTATTGCTGGAGCTTTTAGCAAGACGTGTACGGCTCCACTTGCACGCCTTACTATTCTGTTTCAGGTTGGTATTTAGTTATATCATATGATCTGTGTTGTTTAGTTTGTAATTATTATTATTATTATTATTTTTATTTTCCAATGTGTCTGGAGACCTATTGAATACTTTCTCCACAACTTTTGGATTCATTTTATAAAATTTTTAATTAAGGCTAAGTAGTTAATGTGGCAAAATTTCGGATATCGGTCCGTGGGATATCGATAATTTTAATATCATGTAAAATTCATATATATATATATATATAGCAATTTAACGCTAATAATTCACTATACTCTCCTCCTACCATTAACAACTTAACTTTTTGAAACTTGCAAAACACTAACAGTCGTAGCAAGTAGGATCTGATTAAGACTTAAAACACTAGCATTGAACACTAAAATATCGGTGATATATCGGTCAGTGTCGCCGATTTATCGGTACCGTTATTCTGACAGATATTTTCCCAAGGGTCTGATAACCGATATATAGGTGATATATCAGCGATATTGATTGTACAGAATTAAGGTTGGATTGATGAATGATTTGTGTTGCATTTTGCAGGTGCAAGGTATGTATTCCGAGGGGGCGTTGTTGAGCAGGCCGTCTATATGGAACGAGGCGTTGCGGATTGTTAATGAAGAGGGATTTAGAGCCTTCTGGAAAGGGAATATGGTTACTATTGCTCATCGTCTTCCTTATACCGCTGTTAACTTCTATGCCTATAATCAGTATAAAAAAGTGAGATTTTCTTGTTATATGATAGATTTTGATCAAACGTTGGATTTTGCTGTTTATGATGAGGCTTTATAGATAATCTGTTATCGTTAACTTGTTTAATTTTGGTTTTCAGTTGCTAAAGTCGATCCCAAGTATAGAAAACAACAGTGGATCTGCAGCTGCAGATGCGTGTTTGCACTTTGTAGGCGGTGGAATGTCAGGAATAACAGCTGCTACTGCAACATATCCGTTAGATCTCATCAGGACACGTCTTGCAGCACAGGTGTAATACAAATACTTTCAAAATTTTCAATTACTCATTTTTTAGATCTTTAATTGCTGTCATGATAAAGTTATTTATTGTTTTTGTGGAAGTATGCATATAGTTTGTAAAGTGTAATTTCTTATTCACAGTTAGTGATTTTATATCAGTGCTTAGGGGCTCAATTGATTAAGCGGGGATCATTTGGATAATTAAGCAGTGTATAAAATATCCCTCAATATTAGAATTGCCCATGTTTATTCGTGTTATTATAATGTATGAAGTAACTTAAGAAATTAGTTCGAGCTCACAACAAACAATTGATGTAACAAGTTTGCATATGCTCATTATATGCTAGCACAGTGTTGTCAGAAACTTGTGACAAAGTACAACTGGTCTTTATATAAGTTCTCTTGTAGTCTTCTCAATATCACTATCACAATTCGCATATAACTAAATTGCACAATAGCCACTTGGTTTGTACTTCTACTTGAAATCGGAATTTGCAACACAAAATTGAGAACCAGAAGACGAGGTTGGAACTCAGAACACAAAATCATCACTTGGAACTTGCAAGTAGCAAGATGGAATCGGTTGTAGCAGGTAAGTTCAACTTATTTAAGCTAAAGTGCTAAGACGTGTTGGCTCAATTGTTGTTTGGCCCGATAATAGAGCCCAACACAAGAATTAGGAGGGGTTATTAAAAGGGTTGCTTAATGATCAAGTTAGAGTTATCAGGTTTGTTGTTTGCTAAGTTAGAGTTACCATTATAAATAGGGGCAACCGAGTTAGGGATTGTCAACAAGAAGAAGAGTCAAACCGAGTTAGGGTATGAGAGATTGTAGTCAGTTTTTTGAGTTATATTTTCTGATTAATATAAACGAGAGTTAGTTGTTTACTTCGTGTTTGATTATCGATCGGGACTTGAAACCGCTCATTTTTTCAGTTTGGTCAGAGTTGGGTACTTTTGCTCTGCCTTACGCCTAGATGACCGCTTTATCCGATTATTTTATAACACTTTTTTTTAATCTAGTTTAGCTAGTAATTTGGTTTTGCATCTTTTGTATTTGATTGGGCTATAGTTAGTTTATAGCTTGAATTAGGTTCCACCAATGGCTGCCAACACTTTTGTGTATTTTTGTACAAATTACAATCTTGACCTTGTTTATTTTGTTGCAGAGAAGTACAATTTACTATAACGGAATCTGGCATGCCTCCCGTACAATTTGTAGAGATGAGGGTGTGCTTGGCTTGTATAAGGGACTTGGCCCAACTTTATTGGTAAGTTCTACTTTTTGTGGAGGCAATTTTGACTCGAATGTACTTATAAATTGGTTGATTTGGGTTATTTTTTTAATCCTTAAAGGGCCGAACATGTAAAATGGAAAAAAAAAACTACAAAGGAAATAGGTGGACTGAGTCGAAAGTTGGACATTGTATTTTGGATGCATAAAACTCTTCAAATTGTTTTTCAAAAAAATATCATTATTGAGTGATATCTGGTTATTTACTAAAAGTTTAAAATTTTGGTCTAAATGTGTTTTTGGTCAACCTAACTTAACTATAGCTGGCAATTTGAGTAGTGTTCACGTAACCCAACCTGAATACTGTAACTGTACACATGTACCTGATATTCTAAACAGATCAAACGGTTTGGTCTGGTCAGCAGGTTTTGTATTTCTGTTGTTAGTGGGTTAACTTTGTAACTTGTAGTTTTTCTACTTATTTTAATTTTAAACGTGTTGGTGTCTTTGGTCAGGTCAACTTAAATCCAATCTGTATTAAACATGCTACCAATATCAACTGGTTTACAACCCTAACATGTTCATCTGTTTATTTTAACTTGTTACCCGAATACCCATTCTGTCTTCTCAACATTGTGTGCGCACTTATTTCCATATTGTGATTCATGTAGGGTGTTGGACCAAGTATTGCTATTAGCTTTTCCGTTTATGAAATGTTGAGTTCATACTGGAAATCTCATAGGTACACGCTCCATGCTCATATCAACCAAGATTCTAAATTGCCACTTTATAGAACTTGGTTCTAATACATTTATATATTATGGTAGGCCAAATGATTCCACTGGCATGTCCGGTCTCGTGTGTGGTGGTCTGTCTGGCATTGCATCCTCAACAGGTAAGCTTCTAGATATTTGGGCTGGGCATTTTCGTAAACTGTAATTAACCCACTATTTGCTATAATTAACTTTTTTCTCCCAGCGACATTTCCTTTGGATCTTGTGAGAAGGAGAAAACAGTTAGAAGGAGTGGGTGGACGACCTCGTGTCTACAACAGTGGCTTACTGGGGACACTTCGGCAAATTGTGCGAACCGAAGTTTTACGTGGTCTTTATAGAGGGATTCTTCCAGAATATTACAAAGTTGTCCCTGGTGTAGGAATCGTTTTCATGACATACGAGACACTCAAGAAGCTTATGTCTGAACCTCCTTTCTAGGTGAGAGAGCTATAGGTTCTATTATAATTAAATCTGTCTTCATCATTTCTCGTCGGTCATAATGACACACGATTGGGGAAAATTATGGTTTTGTAGGTTATTTTGTTGACGTAGGTAGGATAGGCTTTATCGTCATTGTTGGCCAGAGTTGAATCTTTTTGTGTATAGGCCGTAAATTTGGAATTTCTCGAGTCCCAATTCCGAAGGATTGGTGTGTTTTGGTTTGGGTGGATCGACTTATTTGTATACGATCAACGTTCCTCGGGTATGAGTGTGCTATATCACCGATGTTTTTCCGGAATATGAGTTCTTCCACCTACAAAACGAGCAGCACCGTGAACTTACCCCTCAGAAAGGGACAGAGGGGTCCTCTTTGGGGTAACCCTCCGGTGTGAGAATAAGATATTGTAGGAGAAGATAATAATAATGTGAAAGTGAGTAAGGACTTAGAGTATATTTTCTTTCTTGGCTCCAACTGTGGAGGTGGTGTGGTATTTATAGTGTTAGGGTTTCCAATGATTGGGCTCAGACCCAGTTAGGGCCTTTTTGGCCTCCTCCTATTGTTTCGCGCCACGTGTACTTAGGACACCTGGTGCTTTTTCATTGATTATTCTCTGACCAAGGTATTTTACCTGACCCATGTGCCATCACGTGGTGGCACATGGGTTTTGCTGAGTTGTCCACCCTTCATTGGCAGCTGTCAACATCAGCACATTCTTTATTCCTTAAAAAATACCTTCTGAAAGGTTGTCTGATGAGTACAATCATGGTTGTCCTTATCCTGATTTGGATTAGACTATTGTCTCATTTGTTGTGTTGTCCTTTATTCGCCTATCCCTGGGATGCGCAAGGTCTTCTCTTTATTCTCACGCGCAGATGTTTCATGCGCAGATGTGATATGCGTGAGCATGTGATGTGCGTAAGCATATGTAATGTGCGTGAGCATATGTGATATGCTTCACGCGCAGATGTGATATGCGTGAGCATGTGATGCGTGAGCATGTGATGCGTAAGCATATGTAATATGCGTGAGCATGTGATATGCGCCACGCGCGAATGTGATATGCGTGAGCATATGTGATGCGTGAGCATATGTGATATGCGCCACGCGCATAGGTTTTGGCTTTGTGTCTTCATGACATCCTGATTTCAAGCCTCTTGTCTATATCTTGTGGGTTGACCCGCCCCGTTCGATGTTAAGGCGGGTGCATACCTCTTCAGGTGTAGAGCTGAAACCTGAAAATTTTGATAGTATACTGTTTGTTTTAGGTGTTATTATTATTATTATTTTTTAATTCCTCGTGAGTGTTCAAAATGGTTCATAGCGTTCGTTTAAAAATCCATCTTTTAACTTTAGACATTCGATAGAAAACAGATTAATAAAAAGACCCATTTTATGTTACGAGCAAAATGTCAAAAGTAGTAATTACGAACACATATGACCTTACCCAAGTAATTCTAATATTAGGTCATAAGATTGATAGGTGAGTTATGTGTATATGTGATCATGGTGCTGTGCAATTTTTGACTATAGTTGTAGATATATACTAACATGGGCTGTATGGTATATGAACATCCCAAAAATGACGTGTGTTGACATGTAAACGAGTCGAGCTCGGGCTTGTCTAAGCTTTTGTGCGCAGCATATTCAACTTGAAAGAACTTTAGATTTAACTTTGCTTGTTTGTAGCGCTTCGTTTTTTAAACCTCGCCTGTTAATTATTTATTGACACTTATGCATCTTATTTTAGGGCTGGCATATCGTGTATACCCGTACACGATAACACACTAACACAAAATGTGTATACTTGTACACGACACGAAAACTTATCGTGTACCTGTAACCCAAACACGAACACGAACCTGTTACCTGGTATACATGATAATTGTGGCCGACGACAGAAGGAAGGCCGGCGACGGGGGGATGGATGATGAGAGGCGACGGTTGTGGTTTGTAAGAATGGCTGGCGACAGTATTAACTGTGGTTTGTAAGAATGGCCGGCGACAGAAGGAAGGCCGACGACTAGAGGAAGGCCGGCGATGGTGGATGGATGATGAGAGATTGAGAGGCGACGACTGTGGTTTGTAATGATTTGGATGAATTTAGGGGTTAGGGATATACCTGCTTAGACACGAAAATTAACAGGTAATTTCGTGTCTACCTGTTACATGTTAAAGTCTTGTATTCGTGTCTCGTGTATAAATTGTCAGCTCTATCTTATTTATATTTTTCTTTAACAATTTTCACATACATCTATAATTATATTTATAATTGTTTATAACACTATATACAATATTTAGTTATTGTATGTATACTAAATAAATTAGTTATTGTATAAATAATATAGGCTCAAGCTCGTTTATTAAAGGGGCTGGCTTGGATCAATTCGAGCTTTTTGGAAGCAGTCTCACATGACTGATTTTGTTCACATCTTATTGTTTTTTTTCTTCAAAGTGGCCTTAATTATGATAAACTGTCTGCTTATTTTAAGCTAGACAAGATCCAGACAACTACTCAAAACAATATACAATCATCACCATCCACAAATATAACACCCTTTATATATTCAATACAAGAAAAGCTTCCTAATAAAATGGATCAAATATAACATACCTATAGATATAACAAGTTTACTGCATATATATCCCTATAACTACAGGACTGCTAATTTATTTGTCCATATAAGCTTCAACCTCTTCTTGTCCCATGCCCATCATCTTGGTAGCAATCCACCACAGCCGCCTCAGTCTTCTTCTGCACATTCTTGTACTCAAACCGACTCGCAACAAAAGCATACACACACAGATTGGCTGCGGTGATTGCAGCCAAGAACAGATAAAAGTGGTCAATACGGCTGCTGTTCAAATCTTTCCCAAACCAACTCTTTCCTGATACTTTAGTGGTTGCGTTATCAACAATTGTGATCAAGAAACTACTCAAAAAATTTCCCGCCCTGATCACACTTAGGTACAATGCGATCCCTAAGCTTCTCATTGAATCTGGAACTTGATCGTAAAAGTATTCTTGAAGTCCAACCAAAGTGAACCCATCTGCAATTCCAAATAATAAGAACTGTGGCGCCAACCAAAACACGCTCATCGTGGCCGAGCCATGTAAAGGATTGGCTTGCACCACAGCTAGCCGTTTCTTTTCAACAACGGCAGCAACGATCACTGTAATAACAGAAAACACCATCCCTATTCCTATTCGTGTAAGGATGTTGATTCCTCGTTCGGTTCTGGTTATCCTTCTTAGTAATGGGATTAGTAGTCGGTCGTAAACCGTTACCAAAAGGATCATGCCACAGGCAGCTAGACCATATATTGAGGGGGGTGGGAGGATGAACCGAGGGGTGATCTCGCGGTTCATTAGCACACCTTGTTTGATGAAAAATGTTGTGGCTTATGCTACACAAATGTCGAATGGTAGCGAGGTTAGCCAGACTGGGATCACGTTTAAAGGTAGCTTCATTTCCTCTACCTTTGTTACGGTCGATAATCTCCATGGATCGTGTTTCTTTTCAGAGAAATCTTGTTCTTCAATTATCGCGGCTTTATCGAGAAACCTGCCATGAAATATAATTAACTTGGTTATAATCATATTGATCATTAGGTCTGTTCATTATTCAAACTTGACTTAAAGAAATTAAAATCAAAATAATAAATCAGGTTAGCATCACAAATTAGTTTAATGATTTTTGAAAAATAATTGAATTATATAACTTTATTTTTATGAAAAACATACATATACTTTATATATTTATTTCTTAAAAATATGGTTATTCAAATCAACCTGCATTCAAATTGGTTTTTGAATTTGTTTTGAATTCGAATTCAGTTTCAAAATTTTCTTACTTGAAGGTTTCCGTGTGGCAAAGTAGCCTTTCTTGGGCCTTTTCCCGTTTGGGCTCTTCATGCAACTCATTCGGGTTAGACGGGTAAGGTAAATTCCTCTTGCTAAATGCCACGACACATACTTGTAACAACGGCATAAATGGGTTTCCAGGCTTGCGGTATCGATAAAAAGGCCTACCGATGACATAGACCACAATGGAGCAGGCCATCGTCATGGTGAGAATGATATCTGCTTGACCCCACCCTACATGATCTTGCACGTAGACGATAACAGTCACACCGAGCACTAATCCCAGCACAAAGGGCTGCATTCCACCAGTTGAAGAAGGACATCTTTTGCGTTCTCCTGGATGATCATCGTCAAATTGATCCGCCCCAAAACTTTCCAAAGACGGTTTGTGGCCACCCGTGCCCACGGATATCATATATATCGCGATGAAGAACACAACTTCATGGATCTTCCTTGGATTTAGACAAAGTGTGCCACTCGCACAAGGTTTTAAACTCGGGATCATACTAGACACCGTTAGGAGGATTAAACCCTGTATTCAATAATTGAATATAACAAGTCAGATCACGGGTTGTTTAACATATTTAAGTTCTTCTATAATAACTTGTAATATTTAATTTAAATTTGAATGTATACTAACATGAAAAAAAATGTACCATTAGATAGATGACTGATGATAAAAGAACAGTAGCGAAACGTCCTAAGCATCAGCTAGGAACCCTCCAACCAACGGCATTAGAGTCGTCACACCGATCCATTGATTAGCGCTCTTAGCCGATGTCTTCACGTCTTGATGGATGACTTTAGTTAGATATATGATCAAACTTGTTGCAATCCCAAAGTAGCTTAATCTCTCTGCAAACTCTATTGCTGCAAACACAATAACATTATAAACATATAAAATGACCAAAAAACCATAATACCATATGCAACATATCAAGAGTACACATTTTATTCTAATATGACCTATCTTAATATTTTAATAATAATAATTGTAACCTTTTATCGAATAAAAGTTTTTTAAGGATATAACATTTTGTTTATATATGAAATGACAGGGTAGAATCAACATATTTTAGTTTTTGGCAGATAATCTAAGGCCAACTAAAAAAAACCAAACTTTATACCACTTTAACCTTTTGACTTTGCTTTTGGGGTCTAATTATAGCTTTCCTTTTGATGTACTACACTGTTTGTAGTGAAATATGACACAAGATATTGAAATCTGATTTAAATTTATAATTTAAGGAAATTAGGGGTTCACAAAACTTATCCCACCCATCATTCTTAAATTTTTATAGTACCCCATTATATCAAATAAGGATTCCTTTTATCTTTTAGTATAATATTAATAATAATAATGAAATATTTGATATAACAAGTTTAGATGTGTATCACGAGTTTACTAATATATTTAAAAAATAAAAGTAGTTATTATCTGGTTATCTTTTAGTACAACAATAATGGAATAATACTGATATAACAAGTTTAAATGAGTGTATAACAAGTTTACTAGTATATTTTAAAAAATATACTATTAATATACTAAGAATAATAACAGTAAATAGGGGATGTTTGGGTTTCTTATAACTTTATAATAAGCTAATACGTCATAAATTTGTTACTTATTGACTCTTTTCACTCACACTAAAAGCAATCCCAGACACCTTATTACTTTTTAATAAGTTAATAACTTATAAGTTGACTAAAATAAGCAATCCCAAACACCCCTTTAATGTCTAGTTATCTTTTAGTATAACAATAATAGAATTTTACTGATATAACAAGTTTTAATAAGTGTATAACTAGTTTACTAATATCTTTTAGTATAACAATAATAGAATTTTACTGATATAACAAGTTTAAACAAGTGTATAACAAATTTACTAATATATTTGATAATTTTACTATAGAAAACTATAAAAGTAGTTAGTGTATTTCATAATTAAAACATTTAATATTTTCATTAGCATACAATTATGATCATGCTGCTTACATTCTTGACCATTGGTTTGGTTTTAGATATGACTTCTATTCTACTTTCATCACTAAAAAAAAGGTGAGAAGACAATTCTCAATATATTTTCAAATAACATTTGGTCTGTAATTCAATGAAAAACTATATAATTATGTGTTAAATGATTATAAAACGAGTCAACTTTTTCAGACTAAGTCTAAATAGAGTCCCAATAGTGACTCGTTAACAAAAATGGTAAGTAAACCGTTAAAGTACAAATGCATGTTCTAAAAAATATGACTTCCGTGCAAACTTTTGAGATACATGTAATGATAACGATATTTAACCACACAAGTCTTCCAAAATCACGAATTTGGCATTAAGTCACACAGCATCTTTTTATCGGCCATCACGAACTAGTGAGAAAAAATAACAAAATCAAGATCGTTACCAATGATGAACAAGGACGCTTTCCAAGCACCAGTGGAAGCGCGGAGAGGTGTTTGACCTCTATGATCAAAGGAAGAGTCGTAAACCCATTTTTGTTCATCAACTTCTAGTTCTTGACCTTTTTCAAGATGCTCCATTTGGATCACTTCCACGGTATGATCTAAGTTTAGAATATTGGGGAGGAAGTTGTGATATTTAAAGGGAAGCTTTTGGTTTGTTTATATAGTGATATATTCTGCCTTATCCCCCCTTTTAGTGGGGTGGTATATGTAATTTAAAGGCCTCACTTGTGGTGAACCATTAATTCATAAATCAAAAAATTTATTTATTTTATTGGAGTTATATTATATTGTAATTTTATTGTGTTAAAGTGTATAAAGTTATACAAATGTAACTAAATGACAACAAAGGTTAAGCATGTCACAAATAACACAATATATTTTGTATATATTTAAATGCACACAATCTAAAAATTGAATATAATCAAATTACTATTTACAATAACAATGATATAACTCTCCTCGCATATCAATTATTACTTTTATTTGAATTTTTATAGAAAGGAGTAAATTTTGCAAATATTTTAAAAGGTTGTAACAAAGTTTTATTGATTAAATTTTCATTTTTCATGTTCATAAATAACACATCTTGTCATCGATCCAACCACACGCCCACACTCATCTAAAATAGAGTTGTCAAAAAAATATAAAATAGAGAAAAATAAATATATTCATATTTTTAAATAAAAGAAAATTATATAATTTCAATTTTTTCTTCATATATAACATATTTTGATGGGTTATAAGATGGCCAGGGTGTTGAATAACAGGTCAAGAGTTCAATTTTTATAACTTATAAGGTATCACATTTAGTTATTTAAAAAAATATTTATATTTTCATAATTCAAATAAAAAAGTCAACTTTGTTTTTGCCTTTTTTGTTTTGTAATTTATGAGTATGAAATGACCCAAATAAGATACCCAATATAGTATACTTTTAATATGCATGCAAATAGACTTTTATATGCATATAATATGCACATGGTTTTTTATACACACCAGGCTTTTTAGAAAGCACCGGTTAACATGTCATTGATATGGTTATTCGTGGCGTATTAACCGTTGCTTTTTAAAAACCCTTGTCTTTTTTGTTTATTTTTTTAAATTTATTTTTTTGTTTGTTTATTTTTATTATGTTATTAATTTGTTTTATAAAAAACCTTTTTAATTGATTTTCGTTACCAACAATATGAATAAAACGATATTTATATATTCACACCCAAGCATTACAACGAGTTCGTACTATTAATAACAAAATGTAAAATCTATCTAAAGGGCAGCGTTGTCGTCGTTAAGTCTGCTTCTAACGCCCGATCTATCACCACGTCGTCGTCATCATCGTGTGGGCAACTGAAGCCTGACATGCTAGCCTTGTGGTCAAAACACGTCGATGGTAGTCAGTACTCCTCACCATGCTGTTGGACAGTCCCACTCAATCATCACCCTGCTTTGTAATCGGGCGTCAGCGGCCGCATCCAAACGCACGGCGTGATATGTATGCGGAATGTGTTGCGGCTCCGGTGGCTAATATCAACAGACTAATTTAACTTTAGTAGTTAGAATAAACAAACAAATTTAAACAATAATAAAACGTATCTCAAATGCGTCGTCTGGATGCTCAACGTCCTCAGCATTCGCAATGTCTTGGATCTGCACCTCCGACCCCACCAGCGGCGGAGGGTCGACAAGTGGCATCGGGATGTAAGCGGGAGCCCTCTGAGTAGTTGCGAGACGGCCGTACCCCTCAATCTTTCGGACTATGTGTATGCCCACGACCTGAGAACGATCCAGCATGCGCGAGACAACCGTTGGAATTCTTAGACCAAGGGTCCTGCAGTGTGGCCCGGACTGATTGCAATCTGCATGACGTATGGGCCACCGAGCAACGACCATCGGCCCTGCCTGTGCGAGTACAAGGCAAAGTAGTCGATGAACCCGTTCGCTGGCTTGCAGTGTCTACTCGTCACTAGGCACCGCAAAAAAAAAAGTCCGGGAGTTTGTAGTGATCTGCGCCATGCACACGACCCTATACTGACTCAGTTATCAACATATGCAGGTACCTGTACAACTGAATGATATTATATGATATAATGTAATGTAATGTAAGATAATATAATGTAATGAATAATATAATATATGGTTTGGATCAAATACAAATGAAATTAACGTGCTAATTGTGAGACCATGCGTAGTCGGGCATTATGCAAGGCGTTTTTCCCTATAACGCCGGGGCACACCGCCCCCCACGGCGTTTTGGGGTTTTTTTTGGAGCGTTTTCTACAAAATGCTTGAATGGCACAAACTTTCATACCTTTTCTCTCTCTTTACATATGATAACCCTCATAATCACCGGCGGCCTGAGCTGTTTTAAGTGAAGAAAAGATGGTCGGAAAAACTTTCCGACGACCGACAACTTGAATTTTACTTTAAGAGTGAGACTAGAATTGAAGAAGATAGAAAGGATATACACAAAAGTAAACCCAGTTTTCTTGTCTTATGTTAAGTACTTTATAATTATTTTAAGTTGTCATTTGATATGTCTTTTAACCTTTTTGTGTTCTTTTTAAATGAATTATTATTTAAAAAAAACAAAAACAATTAATAAATTAATAGTGACTGGGCGTCACATGACACATAACGCCAAGGGGTATAACTACACCATGTTTTTGTAAAAAATTATAACTTTGACTGGGCGCCACATGGCGCATAAAACCTAAGGGTGGAGCATTATGACTACATATGGTCTGAGAATCAAGTAGAGTAATTATATATACAAGTAGAGCAATTATGTAATTACATTATTGAGTAATCTAATATAATACTTTGCACGTACGTGTACAATGGGCCCCTAATGGTTGAGGCCCTGAGGCTGGTATCAGTTTGCTCGAAACAACTGTCAATCGCGGTCTATCAATGTCGCAACTCGTCATTTGGGGTCTAGTGTAAATTGGAAGCTGTATATCCTCCAGCGTGTACAAGGCCGTCTCCACGACAAACTCCTACAATGAAAGGTAATGGATGGCCCCGAACATGCGGAAAGAAACCGTCGCGTCCTCATGCGGTGCTACCAACCTCAAACTGTAGATGCGGGTTATCTACTAAAACCGCATCCCACTTAATCGTGAGATATGGTCCCCGCTGTTGTTGCTCCGCTAGCGGTCATCGTTCTCATATTTATTTTAAATTATAAATTAAAAAAAGTAATTAATCTAAAAATTATTTAGTTAAAGAAATTTAAAAAAGATAGTTAATTTAAAAATTTATGAATAAATGTTTTTTTTGTTAATATTAATTTAGAAAACTAATTAAGTTACAAAGTAATTAATTAGAAGAAATTAAAAAATATTAATTTAAAAATTTTAGTAATAAATGGTGTTTTTTTGTTTTTATTAATATTAATTTTAAAAAGTAATTAATTTAAAAATTAATCAGATAGATAAAATTTTAAAAAAAATAATTAGTTTAATATTTTTATGAAAAAACAGTTTTTTGTTAATTTAAATTAAAAAAGTAATTAATTTAAATGTTTTTTTATTTAATATCAAAGGGCCTTTTGAAGTTCACGTCCTAGCTCTTAACTCGGTTTGTTGTATGCTTGCTGAACTTTAGCATGTTGTAAATCCAACAAGATATAAACTTTGCTCTGTATGGCATCAACCAATTACAATGCATATAGTCCCAGACCTCTAAAAAAAGATAAATTTATGAAATGTACATATATACTATTAGTAACTATACATGTATGAAAGACTTACCGTGTTTACCGTGTTCGGATAATGTTCCTTCCAACTTCCCACGGTTATATTCGTAATCATGGACTGTTGGATACTCACATAGTACCTTCCACCAGTATGAGAAATCATCCCTGATATTTTTCTGAAAAAGACTCTTCCACTTTCTCTTTTTGTTCTCTTGGATGTGTCACACGCATAGGTTTTCGGTAGAACGAGGGAAAACTATGTCACACGCTTCATCATGGCTAAGTCCTTATCTGTGACTATCATGTGTGGCTCCATACAACCCTCGAGCATTCTTTAATATGCTCAAGAACCCATGTGAAATTCCGTTCTTGTTCCATATATATAATTGCGTGCGCGATACATAACGACTTTGACGTTGACGTCACTTCAACAAACTGAACAAACGAACAATTGTACATGTTGGTGTTGTACGTCGTGTCAATCAAAAACACATTGGGGAACACACGCCACATTTTATACGACTTATCATGACAGAAGAAAATAAATATTTATCCAATTGGTGGAAGGGTTCTCCCATGTGTGATACACGAACCCGTTATTATGAAAGAAGTTTTCAAATACCTGCATCAGGTTTAATAAGACGCTAATAAATATTTATCAGCATTCGTTTTAAGTAGTGATGTGCGAAAAGCTATATATAAATATAAATAACTAATTCTCGCAATTCAACACTAAGTCTTAAATTTATAAAACCAAAACAATCCTAACTAAGCTTCACACAAACAACAAGTGCACCGGTCGCGTACCAACACATTCTAATGGAAGTCCGGATCTCGAACACAAAGACACGTGAGAACGGATCAGATAATTAACCCTAATCTAAGTCCTGCCTAAATAATATATTTATTTATCTAAATTATTTAAACTAACTAAACTTGACTAACTTAACTTAACTAATGGTGAAACTTAACGAAACCAATGATAATAAGAAAACGAATCTCCTAGATAAGATGACTTAATGGTCGTAAGATGACACGGGTGCTAACATGTGGTTGAAACCAGAGTTCTAAAGATGGGCTAACAAAGGTGAGGTCGAGGCACTGGGTCCCTACAGTCAATTTTTACCAGAAAACCCTAACAATGTCTAGATAGCTTTTAATTCATGGTTGTTAATCTACGTACCCTAATAACTCATCACTTGAAACATGTCTAAGTTACAGATCTCAGTAAGGCTTGAGCAATTACAAACCTAGGAGAAGAGGGGTAATTCAATACTAAGGACAAAATAACTTAACTTACAAACTTAACCTAACCGACAATGGGAAAACCGCACATGGTCTCGCAACGACTAACCCGATCAACTAAATAGCAAGATAAGCCGACACCTAAGGTCTTGGTCCAACTCAAAGGTGGTGAACTCACTGACTTTAATGATCCAAGAAACACAAACCCTAAAGGTATGCCTACCACAATCAATCAACACACAAAGTATTGACCGAGACATGCAATTAACGCCTACACGAAGCAAATTCATGCAATAATCAACCACACGGGGCACATGAAACCTGAGATACATCTATGGCAGCAGGTATACATGGAATAATATCACAAAGTATGAACTTTACAATAGAAAAACAATCAACCACTTGTTAAGCACCATAAACTAGTTAATTCAGACCGTTAAACATCAAACCTAGGTGATTCAAACAAGTTTAGCCAATCATAATGAACGAACAACAGACAATAATCATAATTAAGCTCAAATTATCCATTACAATCTGATTGAAACTTGTTTCAAAGTCTAAAACTCAAAAACTAATTCACAAACATTAAAACAAGCAAAACCGACAACCGGTTGATGAAACTCCGATCCGGAAGCTCCTCCTTCTTGGTATTTCATCTGGAACAGGTCTTGGACGGCTCAGAAGGTATCAAAATCGTTCATAGGGTTTATATTATATGTATAGATGGTTTAAACTTGTAAAACAAGTTAAAATACTAAAACCCGGTCCAACCGCCCATATAGGACAAAATAGTCGTGAAGATGGATTTGGGCAGCCATGGATGTAAGTCCCCATTACCGGTAGCCCTACTTTGGTGTTGGATTTACTCATAAACACAGTTCTACAAATCAGAGTTAATTAAACTTTACGCGGAACATAAAACTACAACCATAATATCTTACATAACCTCCAAATCTTGTCTTATAAAACATTCATAGTCATTTAAAACAAAACATAGTCTTTAAAACATCACAACATTTCTTCGAGATGTTAGTATCTTCGATTCCATGCCATGTGTCTTCTATCACGCGAGCTGCCTCAACCTATTTGCCTACGTGCATACTAAAAGTCAGCTACGCTGAGTGAGTTCTAGTTAATCACATAACTTACTTTACATACACATTTACGTGCCCGAAGGTACGCATTACATACTTAACCTGTCCATCAATCTTTCATACACATACATAACTAACCTTACGTTATAAAGGGCATTTGCCCTACATACCTTGGATATTATTAGGGTCCGGTACCCACCATCCTCGGATATTATTAGGGTCCAGTCACCCTTCATCCTCGGATATTATTAGGGTCCTGTCACCCTTCATCCTCGGATATTATTAGGGTCCTGTCACCATTCATCCTCGGATATTATTAGGGTCCGGTACCCTTTCTTCCATACCTTCATAACATACTTTCTATATACATAATCGTAAGTTTCGCACATACATACATCATTCATTCTCCATTTACAACATACGTATACCATCAAACCATTTCCTGGCAGTACATGCAATTCCGAATATCGTTCATGTACCGACAAGAAATCATTCATACATTTCACATAATACATATATGGCATACACCTATCACTTAGGATAAGTGTATTAACTAATCACATCGAGTATGCACACAACCCCGAAAACATAACAAGGAATGGGGCTAGAAACTCACCTGAAGTCGGTTACGTTCACCGTTAATTGTTATTCCTTTCTTCAGTTGGGCACGGCTAACTGTATAATAATTACATGCATCAATTAAATATCACTACTCATATCGTGTTTTTAGTCTATTTATAACCCACAACGAATGGGGGTCCGGGGGCAGCGCCCCTGGCAGCAGGGTCCGGGGGCGGCAGCCCCTAGCAGGGTCCAAGGGGCAGAGCCCCTGGCTAGGTCGAGCTGCCAGGTCAGCTTGGAAAAATTTTATTTCTATTAACTATTTTAATACGTTTTCCATTAGGATTTTAAATTATTTTTAATTCGCTAACCAATTTGTTATGGCGATTTAAGCCTAATTCGCTAGCTGATTCGTCCTCCTGGTTCGTTATTTTTACATACATTGATTCGTTCTCTGGTTCGTTACCTTATCATAACGAATTGAGTAGCTAATTCTTTATCTCAATTTAGCGAATAGTTGAGCTTGTTCGTTATCTGGATATAACGAATGGACAAGCTAATTCGTTAACAGATGGTTGGGCTAATTCACTATCTGGATATAACGAATGGACAAGCTAATTCGTTAACTCAGCTTAGCTAATTGCATCAGTCTTATCCATACTTTGACTCAAGGGTCAAAGTCAAAATCGCCAAGAACATCACACAGTCAACATCAACGGATTCAGCCATTTATCCTCAAATCTCAACCAAATGACACGAGTTTGGTATCAATAGATTCGTAATACTAGCGCCTATAAACCCCAATCAACGAAGCATCCAAAAATCACGTTTTACACAGTCCGATTTGTTTGTTTATAACCTGGTTCTTTACACTACCGATTAACCCATCAATTGAATTGATACTGGATTTTACTGAAAAATTAGCTCGTTTGATTCGTTTCTATCATATGTATACAGATCTAAGACCATCTAAATGAATCCGGACCTAAATGAACGATTTCTAGTTATAAACGTACCTTAAACGAGTCGAACTACGAACACGAGCTGGTCTTTGATGTAGGTTCGGTTCATCACAACGTTATTGCACCAACACGCTCGGGTTTTCGCCTTCGGATCTTGGTTCGGGTTGTGTGTGTTTTTCAAGGTGTAGGCTATGGTGTATAGATGGATAAAATGGAAAGGATTAAGGTTTAAGGGGTATTTATACTCCCTTAAGACCATGGACCTAAGGCTCATTCCCTCTTATATTCCATCTTCTAAGGTCCAAGCCCAACCGTGTACAGTTTATTATCTAAACCGATAAACGACACTATATAAAATAAACGAAATTTATTTTATTAATTCTTTATAAAAAGTAGGATGTTACAATGGAACATCCCTAGGGCGCTGCTCCACGTGACTTTCATGGCCTAGGTGACCGCGCGACGTGGGGAGCACCTCCGGGGTCGGTTGTTTTGTTTTCTGACTCGCTTATATTCAAGCGCGCATACTGGCTTCATTCGAATCCTGTTTGAGCTGATTGCTTCTTCCTTAAACTCTTTTTTTCGCTCTCTTAAACCATGGGACCTACAATAAACAATAACATTTAATTTCATGCAAGAACAAGTTATATTCATTAACGTTTAAGCACAAGATAACATAAAAACTATTAAGAAAGCATGTGTGTTTTACACCACATCAAGTAGTCAAATTTTTTTTTCAAGTACCCGCATGGGGGTATCGCAATTTTATTTTCATCTTTGATCTTAATTATGGTATTTTGTATATATATATACTAATACACTTGCTACCGGGAAACTGTGCCCGTACAAGTGTAACATCCCGAAATTTCTGGAATAATATTTAATGTATTATTTACGTCGGGTGAATTAATTGAGTTAGTGAAATAAAAATATAATAATAAAAGTGGGTTATGGACTTAGATTAGTAAGAAAGACTATGGGCTTAGACCCATGACCCATGATCCATAATATATAAACCATAATTATCTTTTAATCCCTCATTCTCATCCATTTCATACAACATCCAAAACACACACTTAAGCGCTCTCTCTCTCTCTCTCTCTCTCTCTCTCATATTTCTCCCTTTCTCTAACTGAATCCTAGAAGAAGAACCGATCCCGGCCCGAGTAAATGATAGTATGATATCGTACGGATCCAAACCCGCTAGATCTAGTCGCGAAACGAAGAGCCAACACCCTCAACTGTTAAAGTCACGAGATCCGGATGGAATCGGGTATAAACCGGTCAAAAGATGAGCTTAAAGGTCACCGTAGCTTAGATCTGGATCGAACGGGATGAAAAACGGTGAAAACAGTGCGAAAATATATATAATTATATGTTATCCTAAACCCTAAATTCCTAAAACATTCTCACTCTCTGTTTCTCAGCCGTCACTACTCACGAACATTCACTCCCCGGCATTTGTTTCACTAAACAAGTTGTCAAGTATGTGTTGCTAAACAACTCTTATCGTGTTTTATCGTGTATACCAGGTAGTAAGAGGTTCGTGTTCTTGTGTTATAGTGTATGAGTATACACGATATGTCAGCCCTAAATGGCGACTGGGGTGCATGATTAGCTTTGGAGCTATTGTGTGCCACAATCTAATTTGTCTATCCACGTTCTCCATGCACACATACAACACAATCTTGCAACTCTTTGTTTCATGTACTTTTGTTTAATGATATTATTAGTGGGTAGTTTTCTTTAAAGTAGCGGGTAGTTTATTTGCATGTTTAATTCTTTTTTGAAGGCTATAAAGCCTAGTTTGTACCGTAACATGGATTATGAATGAAAAATGTTAATTTGATCTAAGTTTTTCTCTAAATTTCTAATCTGGTTTCCGTCTAATTTCTTCGGCCAACGATTAATTGTTGGAACCATAACAGGAGCCCTTGTTACATCAAATGTAATGGTGTTTGGGCCCAAAAAATGGTGATGTGGACAAGAGCGGCGCCTCCTTATATCTACAACACTTGGTTAATGTTTGTTATGGAGGAATGGAAGGTGGATGAGTCATTCCAAAAGAATGAAAAAAAGCTTTTTTGGTTACTATGCATGAATGAAATGTACCATTTCACAAAGAATTCATTTTTAGAATTTTCATTCTTTTAGGTATGAGTGTTTTTTTTTCAATCCTTCTAAGAATGAAAATATCAAAAGAGTCAACAATCATTATTACTATTATATAATTATAATGATATTATAATGATTATTATTTGTCAATTATAGTTATTATATTATTATTATATAATTATTCATTGTTGTTTTGTAAATTATAATATAATTATTATTATATTAGAACTATTACTACATTATCAATATATTTTTTTTTAAATTTGACGAGCACATTTCACAACGCACATATGTCATTCAACATTGTTATGATTATTTTTATTCGGTTTAACGATTTCGTTGCAGCACGAGGGTCCTAAAAATTAGTTATTATAAATATTCATATTATTATTAATATTATTTAATTTTATTTTTATGTTTATTTTGTGATTATTAATAATAAAAGTATTAATAATAATAATAATAAAGTGGTTAATCATTCTATTCTTACATGGTAACCAATCATGACAATGAAAATGGAATGATCTATTTCATTCATTTATCCATTCCATTACCACGTTCATTACATTCACTCATCTATTACATTATCCAATAGCAAACATACCCTTAGTCTTATGGAGTATTCAAAGATACGATACAAAGTACATACGGTATGGGTTCAGAAGAGGGTTGAGAGATTGTAGCACAACATTCATATCCTATTCTCTAAATTTGACTTATCTTTAAATTATATCAAAAATTCCAATAAAAACATTTAATTTACCCCCACATCTCATTCTCTAAACATAAAAGGTATAAAGAAGTAAAACTTCTTTCTTATTTATAGAGGGACAAAGTAAAAACTCTATAATTTATTATGAGTGTATGAAAAAAAGAAAAATAACTTAATAAGTATGATAAAGATGGAGAATGAGACGTGAAATGTTTTAGAATTTTTTAAACAAAAATATGTTATTTTAATAACATACAGATAGAGAATCGGATGCAAACAATCTGAGGACTGTTTGCCCTTTGATCCGAAATATTTGCAGTCAATGTGGCTTGTTCTCGAGTTTCTCCATGCCAAATGGTCTTGTGACCATTAAATCTCGTCGTCGACATTAAAAGGATTCAATTTTTAAACAGTGAAACCCAATCACATGTATATCAACTCAATTATTTTCACACTGTTTATGCAAAGAAAAACCGGAAATGAAATTGTTCCAAAAGATAAATAATATCATATCATGATTAAAGCAAGCGACTTAAATCTTTTAGAATCTCTACTGTGAAGTGATCTACAAGTTCATATTATCCAGCTATTTCTCTTCTTAATGCAAATGCAAACTTGTTGCAAAAAAGTTAGTACTTTAATTGGGAAAAATGCATAGGTAGCGTTTGTTATGCGGTAATGGCAAGTGGAATGGAATGATTCATTACGTGTGAATGAAATAAGAGGTGTTTGGTTGCACAATGGAATGGTATCATCCATTACACATAGAATCTCATTCCATCAAAACCATTCATTCTCACCCCCCTTCTTTTTTTTCATTCCATTCCTCATTCAACCTACTTTCTCAACAACACTATCATCTAACAACAACCATCGCCACCACCACCACAACTACCATTGCCACCACCATCATCTGACCACCACCGCCATCGTCAACACCACCACCACCGTCGCCGCCACCACCACCTGACCGCCATCGTCGCCATCACCACCTCCTCCACCACCACCACCTTACCACCAAAGCTACCACCGCCACCATCTTCGCCATAACCACGGAAACCATTGTCACCGTCGCCACCCACCATAACCGCCACCACCACTATCACTGCCTGACCATCATCACCCTACCACCGCCATCACTACTAATGCTACCATTGCTTGACCACCACCACCACAACCACCACCCCCGCTGCCTGACCGCCATCACCACCACCGTCGCCACCGCCACCACCATTTTCATCTCTAGAGCTACCACCACCATCGCCATTTCAGTTTTTTTTTCTTTTTTTTTTGTAAAAAAATATATATTTTAGGATAGGATTATATTTGTTATTTCTATTTCATTCCTAAAAAAATTTTCGGATACCAAACAACATGAAGTAATTATTCATTTCATTCTCATATGTTAACCAAACAAGACAAATGAATGGTAATGAACCATTTCATTCCTTTGTCCATTCCATTCTTTCTCCCATTCCACTCTCCTTCATTCCATTTCTTTCAACCAAACATACCCAAAGAGTTTATTACAAGGATACATCATACATGAAATGGATGCTTCCAAAGCAATCTAAATAATTAGTTGTCGCTAAGTAATTCCTTATTCTAGACAAACTCATTGGTATCCTTAAGTGTGGAACTTCAGGGCATGCAAGTATTTTTCTGTCATATACAAAATGAAATCAAAATATCAAAAGGAATCACTAATCCAAAATCAAAATATTCACATGACTCTTCTGACCAAACAAAAAAATATGTAATTGTCAGCAAAAGTGATTACTTTTTTAACCCAAAAAGTTTTTCTTACTTTATATACAATAAATAGGTTGTTGATTCAGTCATTGGCTACCCCTCCCCCCCCCCCCCCCCTCCACCAATAAGTTGTTCAAATCATTTTATGATGCACCTATGTCACCAAAACAAGAAGTCCGTGACATCGAGTTTGACGTTCATTGTGTCAAATATGGGCGTTAGACCGTGGGGATTCATAGAACACATTCAGGCATCCGCAAGATATATAATGGCAATGAATTTAGTATTTTTGATGTTTAAAACGTTTAAAATTAATGAACCTTTTAAAAACATTTACTTATTCAAAGTCATAGATCCATGGTTTCCCATAACATGTAAATGGCCTAAAAGCATTCACATCCTGTTCATCAAATTATGTGAGTAGCGTTTTTATAATTTAGAGTGTAGTTTAGAATAATTATGGCTGAGGTTGACCACCTTTGATCGATTCTATATAACTAGACGGAGTTAAAGAAAGTCTCATCGGCACCATACATTGTAGCGACTACTCGGAGGGTACTCGGTCTTGTAAGCCTACTTTTACAAAATTGATATAAGGCTGAGACATATTCATTAAGTGGCTCGGTTATATTAGTTCAATGGTATGTTTGGTAGGGAGCTTTTAAAAGCTCTAGCTTCAAGCATTTAATAACAAAACTCCTAAAGAGTGAGTTTTTTGTTGATAGGAGCTTTTAGAAGCTTCTAGCTTCAAGATTTAAAAAACAAACTGACGAATATGTGATATTTTTACGCCTCATCTCCACATCTTCCAAACTTTGTTTTTTATTTGATTGCGTTATCGTATTTCGTAAATATGAAAAACTAGTGTTTTACCTGGCGCGTTGTACCGGGGCATGTTGGTAAAACCCGGGCAATGGTAAACCCAAGTGATGTCGGTCACAAGTGTTGAGTCGGTAAGTCGACACGAATCCGGCCGGTTTCGGTTACGTGTGTTATTGTATCTAAGCTAAAACCAAAATGAAAAAAAATTAATAAAATTTGAGGTGGACCAATGTGGTGGCGTCAGCCGTAAAACTTGGGCATTGGTAAACCCGACCGTTGTCCATCCCGGGCGTTGAGGCAATGAGTCTACGCAAATTCGGTTTGCATCTGTCATGTTTGTTATAGTACTAGAACTACAAAAAACAAAAAAAAACAAAATCGGCATTCGGTTGGTTTTCTTAACATTTGTTACGATACTGAAACTAAAACATATGTGTTGAGTCTACTCGAATTCGGTCGGTTTCCGTCATGTTCATTACGGTACCGGAATTAAAACAAAATTGACATTCGGTCGGTTTTTTCGATATTGCAATTAAAACAAAACAAAAAGCAAACTTGACAGTTGATCGGTTTTCTCTACGCTTGTTACAGACCTAAACTAAAACAAACCAAAAGGAGGACCCAAAAAAAACATCTTGAATAATAAGGTGCCATGAAGTGACCCGATCGTCAAAATTATTAATTGTATTATATATATTCTGTGTAATAATAATAACTAAATAACTCATTAGTTTTAAAATATTAAAAACTAGGAAGAATCCCGGCGCGTTGCGTCGGGTTAACGATATTGATAATCGTATTCGTACAACTTATCAAATCGTGCAGTACGTCTGCGAGTTTAGGTGAATTTGATTGGTGTTGAGTTACAAACCAGTAATAACCCACCCCCCCCCATTGTTAACGAAAAAATAAAACAAATTAACATAACAAAGCATGCGTTGCGGTTACAAACCGATGACACTTTGGTTGGTATCTGGTTACGACGTCAACAATAAAGCAAACCATAAACTCGTCAACACCCAAATACAATAATTTAACATATTTAAAATATAAAAAAATGTGGCGAACAAAAAGCAATTGCGAACTGATAGGAATTCGTTGATTCTGGAATCGAGTGACAAAAAAAGTGATAAAAAAACTGCGCGTTGCATTTGTGAACTAACGCAAATTCAGTCGGAATCGATGTTGTCGGCACTAAATTGTACGCAGAAAATTATTTGTTGTGTTGGTGAACCAACACGAGTTCATTTGGGTTGGTATCAGGTTACGACACTGAAATTAAAGCAATAAGTTAAATCATCCACACTCAAAATACAACAAATTTACATATTTACATAAAAAAGACCGTGACGAAAACAAAAATATACATGTGTGACGCGAATTCGTCCATAACCGATACGAATTTGTGGAAAAATTTGTATTTTATTGCGACGAACCAAAGCGAATTTTAAAACGAAAAAACAAATTAAAAGCAAATAAAAATGCCAACCAACTACGTGAGGCTACGTGGGCCAGTCACGGAGCTGTGCCTCCGAACTTCTTAATTATTATATATAATAATTAGTCCTTTAATATTTAAAAGCACGTTTAAGTTTGAAAAAAAATTTACCGATAAAGATAAATAGTTTAATATAGAAAAAGCCTTAACTTTTCTAAACTTTTTTTTATCAGTAATTGTAACTATCTTGAATATTTAAGTGAGCTATCTTAACTTAAGATAGAATGTCATCCGTCCATATTGATTTTGACGTTCAAAGCAAATGTAACATTAAGGAGAAAACCTACTACCGTGAGAAAACCCCTTAAGTCACGTTTTGAATATGAGACTATAAATCTCAAGCCTCAACTATCACCCTATATCACTAAACCAAAATGCCGATTACACTAATTTTTTTAAACTGTTTTATTTAAGTTACTTAAATTTCTTGGGGTGTTCCATGGTTGAAATTGTTATATAAAATACCAATGTTGTAAAAGTAGGTTTACTAGGCCGAGTACTCGCTACAAGGTATGGTGTCGAGAGGCGTTTCTTTAACTCCGTCTAGTTACTAATAATTGTTCAAAGGTGGTCAACATTAGCCATAATTACATCTAGTCGGTTAACTTGGGTCTATTTTCACTTAAAAAATACAATATAATTCGTATTTCTATAGTATTAAAGAACGAATATCAATTTTTAATTTAATGATATAACATTTTTTAGAATAATTTTGGTGTTTAAAAATGTATTTCTCTTATTTAAATTGATATTGACTGATTTTGTTATAAATATTAGTAAACTTATGATATTTGAAATATATATATTACCCAAAAATTAATTTTCTTTTATTTATCATGTCCGAGTACTCTCCAAATACTCCCTCCCAGGGATCGGCCGTCTAGGGACTGCCTAACGAATTTTGCAACATTATAAAATACTTATTAAAACTATCTAAATGAAAAATATATGAATCCTACTTACTATTTTGTGTTTTTTTAAATTAAGATATAAAACTCGCTATTGTTTCATTAATATATTATAACAGAATAACAACTCTGAAGAGGTAGGTCCCAGCAGAGACCAGTTGGTCCCGCAAGACTCACCTTGAACAGGGACGTCTGCGCAAAGGCCATCTGCTCCCGCAGGACCCACCATGCTCAAAGGATCTTACGCGCAGTACACAAGCTGAACACGCAGGGAAAGCCTCCCAATGGTGAAGTACCCCGCCTGTTCCCGCAGTTGCGGATACAAGCCATCAGGAAAGGCTACCCGCAGACAGCAGGGCTACACGCACAAGACATTTGCTACTTCAGTAGTCACATGAAGGGATGAGCAAGGCGGGAACAATCCCGCCTAAATGAGCCAGTCTGATTCTGAAAGATCTCTTGTACCATACCTACCAAAGTATGGATAGGACAGACGATCTGACCAGAACAGCCCATGAGCCAATCACAGGGTGACAGCTCATCGACAACAGGACGAGGAGGAGCACCCTCTAGTACTGTTTGTCACTATTAGCCGCTGCCTACTCACCAACCCTTACTGAGGAGCATGCGCGGCCTACAGTTGGTGGAATAGTGTTACTGTTGGCCGTAACCTATTCACCAACCAGCATGGCCTGCGTACAATCCACAGTAAGTAGGACGTGCATAATCTACAGTTGGTGGAATAGTGCAGCCGACTTTGTTACTGTTGGCCGTAACCTACCCACCAACCAGTATGGCCTGTGCATAGTCCACTGTTGGTTGAACAGGAATACTATTCAGCCGGCTGTACCTTCTAGAAAACCTACCTTCGGCTATAAATACTCCAACATCTTGGAATGGTAAGATCATCTGCTATCCAGTTATCTAGCAATCTCTTAATATACACTTATATTCAGAGCAACCTAGTCTGATTCTCACGCCGGAGGGTGGTCACAAGGAGGAACCCCCCCTTCTCAGTGACGAGCTTACGGTGTTTGTTTTGCAGGTCTCCTGAAGAACAGCCTTCTCAGCTAGACCTCATTCGTGGGAAACATTACTTAACCCCCAGATTATCTATAATCTGTACCGGGTCACTTAGTGTTTCTTCATTGGCGCCATCCGTGCATAAAAGCTAGAACTATTTTAGTTTTCACAATTTCTGAAGAAATGGTTAACGTTACTCCGGTCCAAAGGCCTGTAACTGACCAAGAAACCCCGGTAACCACCCCAGCAACTGGGGGGAACACCGGCGGTTATACAATCCTTACGAACACTACCCCGACTACCCAAGCCGGGGCAAGTGGAGTAAATATTCCATTGGGGTTCACCGATACCCAACTGGAAAAACGAACGAAGGTCCCTCGCCAAACACTAGATCAAGTGAAGGCGTGGGCCGAAGCACGGCAAAGAGAATTCCAAGCCGAATTGGATGAACGCTTGCGTTCAGCTCAACAGGCTGACGAATTCACCAGTACTCGCCAACACCTCAATATGAGCAGTGACTGCGAGTACTCAGAAGACGAGTTGGAGTCTGATACCGACGCGAACCCTCGCCATAAGGCGAAAGGGAAGCGTAAGGACACGGACATCCAACCAAAAAGGAATTTTGGGGAAGCTTTTAAACCAATCGCGGAGAGAAACTCGCGTGACTTCTCCAAAACCTTTAGACCAACTGCCACAAATGCAGGAAGGTCAAAATTCGCAAGAGACATTGCGGAGGCAATCGCCCCGAGAAGTGCCAAACAAATGTCAAACATTGGCACTTATGATGGTCTATCCGACCCAGACGACCATCTGAACAGGTTCATTGCGGGGGCTACCGTCAGCAACTGGACGGAACCCACGTGGTGCTACATGTTCCAGATGACTCTGGTCGGAGCAGCCAGGGCATGGTTCGATCGTTTACCGATCCACCGCATATATGACTGGGCGGACTTTCAGAACAAGTTCAGCCAGCACTTCAGCCAACAGAGGAAGTACACTGAAGAGCAGTGGACGATCCTCAACTGCGTGAGAGAGGAGGATGAATCTTTACTAGACTTCATCACTCGCTTCAACTCTAAAAAGCTTAGTCTCGGCAACATAAGTGAGGATCTGGTTCGCGCCGCCTTCATCCAAGGCGCCGAATACCCAGAACTTATCCGCACGTTGACGGGTAAGGATGGCATGCCATCCACATGGGATGCCATCATGACGGCGGCAAAGCGCTTTGCCGAGACGGAAAAGCAACTGGGAAGGGACCTTCCCCAGAGTACGCACCTCTACACGCAGAGGACAAGAGAGAACAATGTCCGGATCGCCCGGCAGAACAAAAAGAGGAGGCTAGGTATTTGGCAGTCAAGGGTAAACTTTGACACCTCATCCAGCTCTCGCCCTCTTGTTGGCGGAAGGGACAACACACACCCTTCAAATCGAAAACACCGGTGGACGCCACTCACAAAGAGCGTCACGGAGATATTTGCCACGGAAAAATTGCCATGGCCCAAAGCCCCATCGATCCGGCAGAAACCTAATGCGGATCAAAGCAAATCCTGTGATTTCCACGGGACAAAGGGTCATGGTACTGAAGAGTGCACATCCTTGAAGGATATTATTGAAACATTTGTTAAGGATGGAAGGCTTGCACATCTCGTGGCATCGATCAGGAAGGGAGGAAGGAATGACAACCGGTACAGAGGTAACGGACGAAAGCCCGTCGACATCAGCATCAACATGGTTCATGGCAAGGTCAGAGGAAGAAAAAGACGGATGATAGAACCATGCGCGTGGAAGGAAGCTGAGGTGCGCTTCCCGCGAGTGCCAGGAGGCCCCAGCAAAGAAGGCCCCATCGTCATCAGAAGCCAGCTGGGGCACTACATCACCTCCCGCACTCTTGCTGACAACGGCGCTTCGTCGACAGTGATGTACAGGCAGTTCTTTGATAAGCTGGATGATGAAGACAAGGAACGCTTGGAAACGGTCTACGCTTCAATGGAAGGGTTTGATGGCAGTACAGAAACACCCCTGGGTATCCTATCTTTCCCCGTTACTCTTACTGATGGGAATCATTCACGCACAGAAGACTTGGATTTTGTCGTGATGAAAAAGCCACACCACACATACGACATCCTATTCGGAAGAGATGGGATGGCAAGATTCAACGCCGTGGTATCTTCAGTCCACGGCATGATGGGATGGCCAACAGCTGAGGGTGTAGCAATGATCTCTGGCATTCCCCAGGTATGCATTGCATCTGTCTCATCTAAACCCAAACCGAAGAAGGCTAAACCAACCGTCACTGAACCAGAAAAATGGGCCTTCAATGGCAAATACCCCGACCAGGCCGTTACCATTGGACCAACAATTGTTGATCCCACCCGCACCTTACTCAAGCGCTTACTGCAGAAAAACGCTGACATCTTTGCGTGGACACCAGCTGACATGACTGGTGTACCCCGAAGTAAGGCGGAGCATAAGCTCAAATGCGATCCGGCTGTTACGCCAATCGTACAAAGGCGCAGGGTAATGGGGCCTGAACAAACTAACGCGTGTAGAACCCAAGTCAAGGAACTCCTTGACGCAGGCATCGTACGCGTTAGTAGATATCAAACATGGGTTGCAAATCCCGTAATGGTACCGAAGAATGACAAACAATGGCGCATGTGCATAGATTTCAAAGATTTGAACAAAGCATGCCCCAAAGATTGTTATCCGTTACCAGAAATTGATCTCAAAGTGGATTCGTTGGCGCCATTTCGCCTTAAATGCTTCTTGGATGCATATAAGGGGTACCACCAAATCCACATGGCCATTGATGACCAGGACAAAACCGCATTTCGGACGCCCGATGGTACATTTTGTTATAAAATGATGCCATTCGGACTTAAGAATGCAGGGTCCACGTACCAACGACTAATGGACAAAGAGTTTCATGCCCAAATCGGGAGAAACTTGGAAGTCTATATGGATGATTTGGTCATCAAAAGCCTCGAGCCTGAGGCGATGTTGAAAGACATTGAAGAAACTTTCAACACGCTCCGAAAGATAAACATGAAGCTCAACCCGAGCAAGTGTTCATTTGGGATGGAAGAAGGGAAGTTCTTGGGAGTCATTGTTACTAAAGATGGCTTTAGAGCGAACCCTGAAAAGGTCGAAGCCATTGTTAAAATGGAATCACCTACCACCATCAAACAGGCTCAGACACTGAATGGGCGACTAGTCGCACTTAATCGCTTCTTGGCAAACCATGCGGATAAGTCGTTTCCTTTCGTGTCAACACTGAGAAACTGCCTGAAGAAAACGCACTTCCGCTGGACACCAGAAGCGGAAGCAGCTTTTCAGGAGATTCGGTCACGCCTGATCGAACTTCCAACGCTTACAGCACCACAAGCGGGAGAGGAGTTAATCCTATACCTTTCCGCAACAGATAGAGCAACCGGGGCAGTCTTGCTAGTAGAACGAAAGGGCATCCAGATGCCAATCTATTATGTTAGCCGTGTACTAACAGACGTAGAAACCCGGTACTCTACCCTCGAAAAATTGGTCTTAGCACTTATACACGCTTCACGCAGGTTAAGACGATATTTCCAGGGCCACCCAATCACCATTCTCACCAACTTCAAACTCTCAAATGTTCTAGGCAAACCCGAATTATCGGGACGTCTAGCCAAATGGGCAATTGAATTGGGAGAATATGCAATTAAGTACAAGCCAAGACCAGCCATAAAAGGCCAGGTCTTGGCCGATTTTATTGCAGAAGTCCCCGTTTCGCGGGAAAAAGAGTGCCAGGAGGAGGCTCAACCCTCCCCAGCACAGGACGTCAATGATGTCTGGCGACTCTACACTGATGGAGCAGCCAGTAACGAGGGTTCAGGCGCAGGGTTAAAATTAACCAACCCAGCAGGCCAAGAATATACTTACGCTATTCGGCTGGACTTTCCAAGTACGAATAACGAAGCCGAATATGAAGCATTCTTGGCCGGTTTGAGAATTGCGCGTAAGATGGGAGTGAAAAACTTAGAAGCCCACGTGGATTCCATGCTGGTGGCCAACCAAATAAATGGAACATACACGGCTGTGAATGACACCATGGCCCTGTACCTCGCCCAGGCAAAAACCCTTATGCGTGATTTTAGTGATTGTAAAGTCATACACGTCAAGCGCAGCGAAAACAAATCTGCGGATGCGTTAAGCAAGCTTGCATCACTAGCCTTCACCCACTTGGGAAAGGACATCCGCATTGAACTCCTCGAAGCACCATCAGTCCCGCACAAGGAAATTTGTGTCATCCAGAATACAGAAACATGGATGACACCAATAATAAATTACCTTGCAGCAGGAATACTACCAGAGTCAAAAACACAGGCAAGAAAACTACGCTGTAAAGCACTGAATTATCAACTCGTCAATGACATCCTTTACAGACGTAACTTTCTTGGCCCACTCTTGAGATGCGTGGACAACCAAGATGCCGGCTACCTCCTAAGGGAAGTACACGAAGGCATCTGTGGGGTACACGCAGGCCCCCGCGCTGTTGTAGCCAAGCTAAACAACGCGGGATACTTTTGGCCGGGGATGCATACGGATGCACTGGCATACATCAGAAAATGCAGGTCTTGCCAGCTTTACGCACCTAACACGCATCGCCCAAAAAACGAACTGGTTCCAGTCACTTCTTCGTGGCCATTTCAGAAGTGGGCCATCGATGTGACAGGCCCATTTCCTACAGCAGCAGGAAATGTTCAGTTCCTAGTGGTAGCCATCGACTACTTCACCAAGTGGATAGAAGCAAAACCTTTAGCCCAAACAACCGCAAAGCATATCAAAAAATTTATTTGGGAATTTATAATTTGTCGTTTTGGACTTCCACAGAATTTGGTGAGCGATAACGGCACCAACTTTGCTGACAAGAAGCTACAACAGTGGCTGAAAGAACTTCAAATCACCCACACCTTTACCTCAGTGGCACACCCGCAAGGTAATGGTGAGGTGGAAAGAGCAAACAAGAGCATCGTCGAAGGCATCAAGAAAAGACTTGAAACACAGATCCGGCTGGGTGGACGAGCTTCCGCACGTCCTTTGGGCAAACAGAACGCTGAAGAAGGACAGTACGGGGGAAACCCCGTTCAGCCTCACTTATGGCACGGAAGCCATGGTTCCGGTCGAAATTGGTCTACCCTCACCAAGGGTCTTGAGTCAGCCAGAAGACAACGATGCGGAAAGACGGTTGGATCTTATGCTAACCGAGGAACGCAGAGACTTAGCCGCAGTGCGTGAAGAGAATTACAAACGACAAATGCAAAAGTACTACAACACGCGGGTAAAACTCTGCAACTTCAAGGAAGGAGACTACATACTGCGTAACAACGAGGCTTCGAACCAAGAACGCCCAGGAAAGTTGGCCCCAGTCTGGGAAGGGCCATATGTTATCAAACAAGTTCTGGGAAAGGGCGCATACCGGCTCGAAAGGCTCGATGGCACTCCCATCCCAAGAACATGGAATGGAGCTCAATTACGCAAATGTTATATGTAGATCAATTCCAAAACTTGTAAAGAAAAGGCCAAGAGCCACTTCTAATGGAAATGATTCTCCTTTCATAATGTGTTTACCTTTATTCTTATGAACTCCCCACTGGTGCCGGTGTTTACCACAAAGGGGGAGAAGTAAGTCGTTACGTGTGGAAGGCGGCAAAACCCGTATAAACACAACGTTAAAAATAAGGGAAACCTACACGCAGGTATGATGTAAGTAAAGTTTAGCCACCCTTGTAAGTGCAAGTGACGGTCTTATCCGCACAATCACAAATAAGGAAGCAAAACTTTAAACTATCATTTACCACGTTCAAAGGTTATCCTAAAAAAAAAAAAAAAAAAAAAAAAAAAAAAAAAAAATAATACAAGGAAAAAAGGAAACCCTACACGCAGGTCAGGTATGGGTAAAGTTTAGCCATCCTACCAAGTGCAAGTGACGGTTCTATCCGCACAATCGCGAAGGAGGAAGCGAAACTTTAACCCACTATCAACCACGTTCAAAGGTTAACTTATCCTAAATACTTAGAAATGAGGAAAACCTGCACGCAGGTCAGATAAAGGTTAAAGTTTAGCCATCCTACCAAGTGCAAGTGACGGTTCTACCCGCACAATCACGAAAGAGGAAGCGAAACTTTAACCCATCATCAACCACGTTCAAGAGGTTAACTTATTCTAGAACACTTGGAAAATTGCTAAGTTAAACTAAGTATGCAAGTCATGAGTTTATAAAGCAAGGAATCCAAAGAAGGAAATAACAATCTTATACGCAAAAAGATTTATATTTCAGTAATATATTACAAGAATGGCCGGGTTACTACCCGCCTAGAAGAGAATCTATACAAGTTTAAGCAATGGAAAGGGATCTTCGGGGTCAAGCTTCAGGGCCGCCTCCACTAGGACCCGCTCCGTCAGAAGAACGGGGTGGTTCGAGGAAAGCTTTGAGGACAGCTAACCCATCATCAGCAACAGCTACTTCATCCACCTTTTCCACCGCTGGATGCGGGAAGGCGGCGTATTGGTTCAATGCTTGGTCGTAAATGGCTTCGGTATCCACATCGAACAAAGGGAAGCTCGAAGGCGGGACGCCTTTCTCAACAAACCCTAGACCAAGCATGAAGCCGGCCTTTTCCCCATCATCATGAGAAGCGTTGAGGGCTGCGGTCATAGCATCATCGTAGGAGGTCTCTGAAAAGACCCGACGCACAACCTACAGAAAAAAATACAAGTATTAGAACCTTTTCTTACAAAAGAAATGCGTGAAGATAAATCTAAACATACCTGAGGCAACGCTTCTCGAAGAAGCCATTGGAGGGCAGCTTGAGCTTCGGTATGGGCGCGTTCGGCTTCGCTCTTGTTAAGGTTGGCAAGTAAAACTTCCTTAGCGGCAGCCTCTTCAACGCCCTTAAGCTTCCGCTCGGTTTGGTCAAGCACCCCCCTCTGGTCCAGGATTTCCTGGAGTTTCTTGGCATCTTCCATTGCCAAGGCATCATGAGCGCGTTGGAGAGCCTCTAATTTGCCTTTCAGCTCCTCATTCTCCAAACGCAGAGGCTCAGCAACGGCTTCAGCCTGGGCAGCCCTCTCGGTTGCGTTTCAAGCAGTTTCCCTGGCCAGCCGCAGCTGTTCATTCACAGCTTGGGCAGCCTTGGAACGGGCCTCGAGTCGCGCCTGAACTTCAACCTCGAGGGCCTTGAAGGCCTTCTCCTTGGTGGCGGCAGCTGCCGCCAGCTGTTGGTTCTCCTCCCGGAGAGCACGCGCTTCAGATACGTCTTTGGCGCGAGCTGCTTTCAACTTGTCGTTTTCACGACAAAGCAGCTCGATGCGCGGCTGCATCCGGGCCTGGAGAACCCGAAGCTCATTGGTTAGCCTACCCTCCTGGTAGCTAGCCATGGCTTCCCCCAACGCACCATGAGGAGCAGCGTGGCGAGCCCAGTCCACGCACTCCACAGGGGTACGAAGGGTTGTTCCTCGGCGTATGTTCCATCGTGGAACATACACTTCATTGGAATCCGACACTGCAAAAGAAACAAAGACGGTAAGGAAAAGATGATAAAAAAAGGGGAAAAACAAAGGAACCCTACGCACCTGTAGGGTCAATGACAGGCCGATATCCGCCAAACCCATCACCTGAACCTAAAGGAAATCCATCCAACAGGTCAGGCAGATGGGAAGGTGGCAAAGATCGGCGGGAAGCCCTGCGCGTACCTGATGGTCCGGCTGTCGGTGCCGGTGGCGCGGGCATGGTGGCAGCCGCCGTGGTCGCCGTCGTGGTCTCCGCCGCGGTCGCCGCCTCCTTAAAAGCAGCAGTAACCGCCGGTTCCGTGAAGGATGCTGTAAAAATCGCACTCATGGCCGGCGGTGGCGTCATCTCGGCCGGAACAGTTGGCTCGATGGAACGAGCAACTGGACCAGCGGATGCAGGCGCAGGCGACTGGGTCGACGCCTCAGGAAGGCTGACCGAGCCTACCGTCATTGGCAAGGAGGTACTCCCCTGCGTTTCACCCAGGATTGCGTCAACATCCACGCCTGCACAAAGAAGAAAGTGTTAAAAGAAAATTATGAAGTGACAAATCTACAAAGGCATTATGATTATACTTACGGGTTTTCTTGACCTTGAACGTACGGACGGGCGGGGAGGAACCCAATGGAGCCGGCCTCTTGGTACCGGTCACCGTCGTCTTCGTTGGTTCTCCGGAGGTAACGGTCGTAGCCTCCGGAGCAGTGGTCTTCTCACCACCGGGCTTCCCCGCCACCTCTTCACTATCTGACTCCGTGTCAGATAGAACCACTGGATCAGCTGTGGCCTTCTCCTTCCCCTTCACGCCGGCAGCAGTCTTCTTCTTCCGCACAAGAGGAGGACCATCTGCGGATTCCTCAGAAGAAGATAGGATGTAAGGATTTCCAACAGCGGGTACAGCATTGAGGGGTTCGGGAAAAAATATCTCCTTACCTGGCCGCCGGTGGCTCAGGATCTCTTGGCCTGGCGGATAGACCTCCACAAACCTATCCGCCGTTTGCTCCAGGATGGGCAACTCATTGTCGTCCAGAGCACGAGTGCCCACCCGCACGGGACGGTCAGCCTCCCGCGGGAACAGGAGCGACTCCAAATTATTCCCCTCTGAAAGAAAAGAAACAGTTAGAAAAATAAACTAATATCAGCAAGAAAGACAAGACATACCATAAGGAATAGAGTTCAAACCGTATTCGAGAAGGATAGGAAACCGAGACGCATCCTTCCATACCCGGCTCATCCCCAGCAGCACCATCCCGGACTCCGCAAACCGGTAAACCGGAGATTGGACCCGGGATATCTTCGCGAACCATTCCGCCTCCTGGTAGCTGGAAGCGTGAAGGCTCGGAAGCGCTTGGCCCTTCTTGAACTTCATAGCAATGGGGATGGCGCGGGCAGAGATGTAGAAGAACTCCCGCTTCCACGATCGGAGACTGCGCTCGGTCACGCAGATCTTTAAACCCTTTATACGGGTTGTCAGGGTGTACCACCCTTGGACGCACCTCCAAGTATAGAAGGTCATTAGGCGGTCCACGTAGGGCTCAATACCCAGAATCCGGCACACCCACTCGAAGTGCCGGACCTTGGCAATCGCCATCGGATGCACCTCGGTCAGGTGCACCCCGTGCCTCTCCAGGACACGGTACATAAACTTTGTCAATGGGAACCTAAGGTTTCCATAAACAAAGAATGCAGCATATACCCCGATCTTGCCACTGGGGGCATCGTACACAGTCTGGTGAGATTCAGGAAACTCAGGCTCGAGAGACTCGAGCATGAACTTCCTGACGATGTACTGGTACTGATCGACAGGTAGAGCGCACTGGCACTCGCCAGCAGTACTCCTATCGTCGGCTACAGCTTCAGCATCATGAGAAGACATTTTTGCAGAAAGAAGTGATTTCGGGAAAATGCTTGCCTGAAAAAGGGGAGTATTTGCCGGAAATCACTAAGAAGAAGAAGAAGAGAGGTGAAAGTGTGAATTGCAAATAACCCTCTTCCCCTTTATATAGTAATCGCAATTAATGCGGTGAATTTAATGCGGAGGAGAGAGAAATCGACAGTGCAATGAAACTATGACACGTGGCAAAAAGCAAGCTGGCAACAGCTGTTGAAAGGACGTGCCACTAACTTCGCGGCACGCGCCCGAAAAAACACGCCCACGCGCCTGAAAAAGCGACTGGAATGACCAGGTTCTGTCACGTCACCATAACTTCCTGCACGTCCTGACACAGTCAGAAGAAACCGTCACACGACGTTTCAGATGTTAGGATTGTTCTTATCCTCACCAACCTTTCGAATTTCAAAATTCAAAATTCAAAAAGATTCAAAAGTAAGCGGGAAGATACCCCTTACCTTGGCAACCAAGTAACCATAAGACGGATGCGGGTACAGTGTTAAGGAAAAACCTTCCACATACCTAGCACCCGCAGGGAATTGAAGCCAAGAATACCACGGCAACAAAGTAACTATAAGACGGGTGCGGATACAGTGTTAAGGCAAAACCCTTCACGTACCTAGCACCCGCAGGGAATTGACGCCAGGAGTACCTTGAAAGTAAAGTAACCGTAAGACGAGCGCGGGTACAGTGTTAAGGCAAAACCCTTCACATACCTAGCGCTCGGCAGGGAATTGAAACCAGGAAGGATCTTCTGGGCAATGCTTGTGGAAACGGAAATAACATCCCCGCATAGCGGGAACGTCGAGAACTACATTGTTTGAGGCTCCAGGATGGAATTGGTGGTTTAAACATAATTGATCACTATGTTCAAAACCACTAAAACCTCAAGGAGAATCCACACAAGTGAGACTCAACGCTCCTGACTTGCGAGAAGGTTACATACCTACCCGCATCATACCCAAAGATCAAGCAAAAAAAAAAAAAAAAAAATCGGGAATTTTTGCGTGACATTAGGAAACCCGCGGGAAGAATCCCCACGGAGAACCTTAAAACTAGAAACCCTTTTCAAAACCCCTTGCTCAAAGTCCAAAAGTTCACCTCACTTTATTAAACATTCATGAGAAGAACATTGGACTGGGGGGACTTGAAGAGGTAGGTCCCAGCAGAGACCAGTTGGTCCCGCAAGACTCACCTTGAACAGGGACGTCTGCGCAAAGGCCATCTGCTCCCGCAGGACCCACCATGCTCAAAGGATCTTACGCGCAGTACACAAGCTGAACACGCAGGGAAAGCCTCCCAATGGTGAAGTACCCCGCCTGTTCCCGCAGTTGCGGATACAAGCCATCAGGAAAGGCTACCCGCAGACAGCAGGGCTACACGCACAAGACATTTGCTACTTCAGTAGTCACATGAAGGGATGAGCAAGGCGGGAACAATCCCGCCTAAATGAGCCAGTCTGATTCTGAAAGATCTCTTGTACCATACCTACCAAAGTATGGATAGGACAGACGATCTGACCAGAACAGCCCATGAGCCAATCACAGGGTGACAGCTCATCGACAACAGGACGAGGAGGAGCACCCTCTAGTACTGTTTGTCACTATTAGCCGCTGCCTACTCACCAACCCTTACTGAGGAGCATGCGCGGCCTACAGTTGGTGGAATAGTGTTACTGTTGGCCGTAACCTATTCACCAACCAGCATGGCCTGCGTACAATCCACAGTAAGTAGGACGTGCATAATCTACAGTTGGTGGAATAGTGCAGCCGACTTTGTTACTGTTGGCCGTAACCTACCCACCAACCAGTATGGCCTGTGCATAGTCCACTGTTGGTTGAACAGGAATACTATTCAGCCGGCTGTACCTTCTAGAAAACCTACCTTCGGCTATAAATACTCCAACATCTTGGAATGGTAAGATCATCTGCTATCCAGTTATCTAGCAATCTCTTAATATACACTTATATTCAGAGCAACCTAGTCTGATTCTCACGCCGGAGGGTGGTCACAAGGAGGAACCCCCCCTTCTCAGTGACGAGCTTACGGTGTTTGTTTTGCAGGTCTCCTGAAGAACAGCCTTCTCAGCTAGACCTCATTCGTGGGAAACATTACTTAACCCCCAGATTATCTATAATCTGTACCGGGTCACTTAGTGTTTCTTCAAACTCGTATGGATCGATCAAATTTATTGAACAAGTAATATTATAATATAAATTATTATTATTTTTATATATTAATTTATATTAGCATGTCTGCCATGTAAGATATGATCATATCATCACGAAGAGATCATGTTAGCACAAAAATAAGAAAACAAAGTATTTTAGCACCGTCGATCCAGAAATAGAGAAAAAAAACTCACGGAACTCATCGATTCATCTATTAATAGCGTGTGTGTGTGTCGTCATCATCATCATCATCGTACTTAGTATATCACACCAATAACAAAGCTATTCATTTATCAATTTATTAGATTGAAACTTTATCACAATCAAAATTAGATAAACCAATATAGCATTCAGTAAAGATTTATGATACATGTATCAGATGTACTTAACGTGTCCGAGCCTCTCCTATGAATGTATTAGAAATGATCCATTGGCCATTGGGACAAATGTAAAGCCAAACTAGGGGTTTGTGTGGTGCGATTCGATGTGGTTTTAGGCTAAAACCAAACCGAAAGCCAAAAACTTATGTTTTTGGAATTTTTTTTGAAACCGTTCGGTTTCGATTTTCGTTTTGGTTTCGGTTCATTTTTGTTTTTTTTTTTCTTTTTTTTTCTCATTTGAACTTGAAAATTTTAAGCCGAAAAAATAGGTTGGCAAAAAAATAATGAATTTAGGTAAAAATAATTTTGTTAATTATTAATTAATAGACTATATATTATACATTTGATCAAAAATATTTGAGTTACATATTTGTTAAATTCTTATAAACTACTTAAAATAAAAATAAAAAATAATAATTTAGGAATTAGGTTAGGTTCGGTAATTTCTGTTTTTATTACATGCAAAACCAAACCGAACCAACATAAAACCAAACCGTCGTTTTGATTCAATTCGATTTTTTGGTTTAGATTTTCTGGCTTTTTCGGTTTCGGATCAGTTCTTCCGGTTTTTTACACACCCCTAAGCTAAACATATAGTTTCTGCTCCAAGAACACAGGATTGTGTCTTTTTTAAGAGATTTGAATACACCTCATGCCTATATTTGAGCATGGGGCAATTCATTACATAGATAAAAGCCTCTACTAGGTGAGTTAGTACCATTTTACAAAAAATTATAAAAAATAAATACAAACCAAGTTTTATTACTGTTCATTTCAAATCAATAAGAAAAAAAAATTCATTAAACAGTAAGCTAAGATTCATACATGTTCAACTTATGTCAGATTACAAACTAAAATAATCACTTAACTTATTAGTAAGAATAGTTGGTTATAACTGAATTTTTCTTTAAACTATTAGCCTAATAGGTATAAATAATTTTTTTATATTAACTAATAGACTATTAGCCTCTATTTATGTTTTTTTTTCTTTAGTTCTTTTTTCATTTGAAAAAAATAGAAGAGATGTAAACAAAAGTACAAAGGGGGAAAAACTTTAGTGATGCCCCCCGTGTAGTCACTATTGGGTCTCTTAACGAATAGTTAAAAATACCATATGACCATGTTACAACATATAAAGCGTAAAGTACTATTCTTGGAATTAAATTAAATTGTATGCACTTATGCTTGAAATGTGTATGTCCCTTTCTTGATGGTAGAACAATTCGTGTGCATGTGAAATGAACATTAATAAAAAGGAATACCATAAAACAAATAATGTCTTTATAGTTTTGTCTCTTTTTTTCTTGTTATTGACAGAATAAAAAAAAGATTTTATTATTTTCTAAATAAAATTGATGATTAAAATATACGGAATGTTTGGTTAGAAATTAATTTAAAATAGTAAAGAAAAGTTCGATAAATAAGAAATAGGCTTAATAAGTAATAACTAGTGAGACGTTGATTCTGATCACAATTTTGTTTTCTTATAGTAAACTTGTCATAATGATTGTAACATAACAAATATGATAAAGATGATACGTTTACAAAAGTTTATAGTAAAACGTCACAATAGTGCGTTAATCCTAGGCAAATCAAAGTTCACTTCCCTTGATATATGCATCCCCTTTTCTTAAAAGGTATGGTATTTTTAAGTTTTTAACTTTAAGTATGCTTTTTTAGTTTCCCATGTTTTATTTTAGGGCTTATATGTTTTAATCCATAAAAGTTTTATTGATATTTCCTCGTTAGTTCTATACTTTTATTAACGTTTTCATAAACTTTGATTTTTTATTATTTTAACCCTAAAACTTTTTTTTATATTTAGATTTTACCAACTAATAGTAGTCGGTTTTAAACGAGGTCACATATTTTTCGCTTATGGTGTCAGACCACGTGTAATGAATGGAGTCATATAGTAGAAGATGTGGGAATCACAATTTTAGCTTTTCAAAATCTTATCGGGTAAAGCCCCTTATCGTCAAATAAGGACAAGTGGAATGGGATTTCGAAGATCAAAAGGATTTTATCGTTAAACAAATTAAAAAGTCGATAGAGAGGAAAATGCTCCCGAAAGTATCGTGGCAAACTAGACGAAGTTTAATTTATTTCAAAAAGTTAGCACCTTTGCTTAAAAACTCTTTTTGAATAGGCTACCTATCAGGGCCAATCTTTTTAATAAATGCTAGATGTTTCGCTTATAATGCCTTCGTTTTGTTCGAGAGAGACATAATCAAATCTATCATATCTTTACTTATTGTGGAGTGGTTTCGGAGACTTGGAAATCGATCATCGCTTGGTTGAATCTAATTGGGCCGAACACAATTGAACCGAAAGACATTTATACTTGGCTCAAAAACACACATTTACCTAAGAAGAAATAACTTGTGGAAGGAATTATGTTTACGTGGTTGGTCATTTGGAAGACTATGAACGAAACTATATTTAAAGCCAATGACTTGATGACGGAACTAATTTTTGATTTCATAGTGCATTTTTCTTTTCTTTAGTTGTAACCAGGAATAAAAAGGTAAAAGTAATTTGAACCGAGTGGCTTCAAAATCCACTACTTTTCATGTAATTTTGTCTTTTGTTTGTTTGTTAGTTTTTCCTAACCAACATCTTTTATAAAATCAGTTTCGCTTCTTGAAGAGGTATGTACCCGCCTCAACACCGAGCAAGGCGGGTCAACCCACAAGATAAAGACATTACGAAGGCACAAAGCCAAAACCTATGCGCATGGCGCGGTATGTACCCGCCTCAACACCGAGCAAGGCGGGTCAACCCACAAGATAAAGACATTACGAAGGCACAAAGCCAAAACCTATGCGCATGGCGCATACAAAACATGCTCAGGCATCATATGCCCAGGCACACATATGCTCGCGCATCACATATGCGCGCGGCGTATCATCGCGCGGCGCATATCACATGCCCGTGCATATCACATCTGCCCAGGCACACATATGCTCGCGCATCACATATGCGCGCAGCGCATCAGCGCGTGGCGCATATCACATGCTCGTGCATATCACATCTGCGCATGAAATATCTGCGCGTGAGAATAAAGAGAAGACCTCGCGCATCCTCAGGATGGGCGCATATCACACGTGCACATAATCAACTTCGTCCTTATCCAAATCAGGATTAGGGCAACCTTGATTGTGCACACCAGACAACCTTCCAGAAAGCATCTTTTTAAGGAGTAAGAATATGCTGATGTTGACAGCTGCCAAATGAAGGGTCGACAACTCAGCATGACACATGTGTTACCACGTGATTACAACCAACGAGAAAGCGCCAGGTGTCCCAGAGGACACGTGGCGCAGTGCGATTGGAGGAGGCCAACGAGGTTGAGCCCAATCAGTGGAAACCCTAGCATTATAAATACAGCATCAACTCCACTTTGATGACAGATTCATACTCAATCATTGACAGTTACAGGCAGTGATATCACATTCAATCATATTGAATTACATTCACTCACAGTCAGTTACATACAAACACACAGTCTCACAATCAGAGGGTATTCAGCTATTAAGCAATACTCTTGAGATTCTCTGACACACATTATCATCTTCTCCACAATATACTGATTCTCACGCCGGAGGGTTACCCCAAAGAGGACCCCTCTGTCCCTTTCTGAGGGGTAAGTAACGGCGCTGTTCATTTTGTAGGTGGAAGAACACAGATCCAGAAGAACCATCGGTGAAATAGTATAATCACACCCGAGGAAAGTAGATCTGCTACCAGTGAGTAGATCCACGTTTCTTCATTGGCGCCATCCACTGTTACATCGGCAATCAGATCTCATCAGATCTACAAAAAAACAAAAAAATCATTCACCATGGTTTCTGGCGTTCGTAACGTTGATCAAGCTCTGAAGGATATTGAACGTGAGGGTGTTAACGACGGACAGCAGGTTCTGAGGGTTCCGCGTGATTCTACGCGTACCACCAGCAGCCGTCCCTTCGTCACAACCCCTCACGGCCAGACTGAAACTCCTCCAGACGATCTCACGTTACAAAATATGGCCGGCGCGAAACTGAAAGGACCAATGGGTCCAGAAGAAGAAACAAATGATCCGAATGAATGGCTCATAAACGAGCAGCGGCGTCTGATGGAAAACTACACTGAAATGGTCAAACAGAAGAAGCTAGCCGACCAAACACAAAGGCAAGCGTTTGATAAACAGACTACAAAAAGGCCGCGCGCGCCGGAAGAAGGACATTCTGTTCACACTGCACACACTGAGTTCAGTGATGAAGAAGTGCATAGCATGAGGAAGACGCGGGATACTCATGCAGGAGGCTCACAGCTCCGCGCACCTGTGAACATGGCGCCTGGAGCCAGAGCCGATCTGGATCTGCACATGCCGTACAGCCCACCAGTCAGAGGGCAAGTGGACGTAACCACACCTTACAGACCAGCCATCTTGGTGAAACACTCAAAGTTCACTGCGCGCATCGCGCAGGCTCCCATCCAGCACAAGACCAAGATGCCAAGTGGTCTGGGTAAGTATGACGGCACCACAGATCCAGACGATTTCTTGCAAGGTTTTTACAACACGGGAAACCTGGAGAGCTGGACGATGCCAACATGGTGTCATATGTTTGCTCGCTGCCTAACGGGCGCGGCGCGAGTATGGTTCGAGAGCTTGCCGACTGGGCAAATTGATGGGTTCGAGGAACTATTAGAAAAGTTCCAAGCCCACTTCGTACAGCAGCGCAGGCACACGCGCGATCCTGATGACATCATGCACTGCGTACGCAGGAATGATGAAACGATTGAAGATTACATCACTCGGTTCAATCAGGAGTCTCTGGCAATCGGAGGTATAACCGAGCAACTCCTGCGCGTGGCCTTTATACAAGGCGCGCGCAGTGATCAATTACGACGAGCTCTCGTAAGCAAAGATGGCATGCCCACAACGTGGGCCAAGTTAATGGAGGCATCGCGAGTTTTCGCGAGAAATGAAAAACAGATTGCCCAAGATAGGGCAAGAGAAAGAGCGCATCAGGCTGAATCACCGCGCAGCAAAGAGAAGAGGGCCAAACAGAACTCAGTATGGTCCAGGTTGCAGCCAACAAGTTTTTCTTCCGCAGAAAAGCAAGCGCAACCAAGCTCACCCCAACCCCAAAAAGATGCTCGTAATCGCGGGGAGGGTGACAAGAGGGAGGGCGGCAGAGATCCTAGCAGACCTCTGCCAAGAATATGGACACCCCTCACTAAAACACCTTCACAGGTGTTAAGTACTGAGAATGTTCAATTCAAGCCCCCCAAGCAGCTACACTACAAGGGACCGCAAAACAGTGGCAAATATTGTGAATTTCACAGGTCCCCGGGCCACAACACCGACGCATGCCATCATTTAAAGGATGCGATCGAGAAGGATGTAAAATCAGGCAGGCTGGCTCACTTGGTGAAAAACCAAAGAATAGAAGATGAGCAACCGGAAGGAGCCTCTGCCAGTAAGAAATACAAAAGAATCTGTGTGGCTGAGGGGGGACGACAAGGGCAGACGTCAAAAAAGAGAAGCGCGCAAATACACGGAGATTGACGCGAGCAGCAAGTCATCTTCCCAAGAATCAGGGGAGGCCCTTCAATAAGCAGTCCTCTCGTCATCACCACACACATTGCTCATTACGAAGTGTCAAAGGTCCTGGTGGACACTGGAAGCGAATCTGACATTATGTATGAGCAATGTTTCAGAAAGTTAGACCCGGCAGACCAAGCGCGGCTAGAAATTGTGAACGCACCAATCTGTGGTGTTTCAAATGAAATCATCCATCCCCTAGGCCAGATTCAGTTTGAACTAACTATGGGGGATGATGAGCACAAGCGAGCCGAAGTTGTCAACTTCTTGGTCTTGCCCACCACGTCATGCCACAATATGATCCTGGGTAGGGGAACGATTGCCCAGTTTAATGCTGTACCGTCGCCAGCGCACGGCGCTGGGGTTCCCTACACCAACAGGCGTAACATTTGTTTACCGCGATCATTTGTGCGCAGTGACAAGTACGCCGCGGGAAGGAAGAATGAAACTTCCGATGGCGGACAATGCGCCAGAGAAGTGGATTTTAAACCCAAAATTCCCAGAGCAAACGGTCACAATTGGCGCTACCATTTCAGACGAAACGAGATTGAGAATGAAAAGGTTGCTCACAAAATACACGTCGGTTTTCGCGTGGCAACACTCCGATATGACGGGGGTCCCGCGAGACTTGGCGCAACATTCTCTTAACACGTTCAAGTCGGTGGAGCCAATTGCTCAGAAAAAGAGAATCATGGGGGATGAAAAGGCGAAGGCCATGAATGAGCAAGTGGAGGACCTGTTGCGCGCAAACATCATCCGCCCGATCCGATACCAGACGTGGGTAGCCAATCCTGTGATGGTAAAGAAAAGCAACGGGTCATGGAGGATGTGTATTGACTTCAAGGACCTCAACAAAGCATGTCCGAAAGACTGTTACCCCCTCCCAAACATCGACGCAAAGGTGGACTCCGTGGCGCCATTCAAGCTCAAATGTTTCCTGGATGCCTACAAAGGCTATCACCAGATTCAAATGGCACCACAGGACGAAGACAAAACTGCCTTCAGAACCGACAAGGGTGTTTTTTGTTACACAAAAATGCCCTTTGGTTTAAAGAATGCGGGCGCAACCTATCAGAGACTTATGGATTCGGTTTTCAGTGAACAAATCGGAAGAAATCTAGAAGTCTACGTTGATGATTTGGTGATCAAGAGCAGGGAGGAGAGACAAATGCTCAAAGACATCGAGGAAACTCTTCAGCGCCTAACGGAAGTTAACATGAAGCTCAACCCGAGCAAATGTACTTTCGGCGCGGAAGAGGGGAAATTTCTTGGTGTAATGGTCACTAAGGATGGTTTCAAGGTGAACCCTGAAATGGTGGAAGCCATCCTTGACATGCCTTCACCATCCACCATGAAAGAGGTTCAGAAGCTGAATGGTAGATTGGTGTCAATCAACAGGTTCCTAGCGAACCACGCCAGCAAATCTACTCCATTTGTTAACACTTTGAGGAACTGCTTGAAGAAGAGCCAATTCAAGTGGACGCCTGAGGCTGAGCAAGCTTTCACTGAGATAAAAGAATGTCTCATAAAGCTGCCCGCGCTCACAGCTCCACTTCTTGGCGAAACCCTTACATTGTACCTGTCAGCTGGAGACCGCGCCATCGGCGCAGTATTATTGGTGGATCGCAAGGGGATCCAAACGCCAATATACTATGTGAGTCGGGTGCTCACAGACCCTGAGACGCGCTATTCCATCATGGAAAAATTAGTTTTGTCACTAACACACGCGTCGCGCAAGCTACATAGATACTTCAATGGTCATCCTATTGAAGTTCTGACTGGTTACAACATCCAGCAAGTCTTGCGACGCCCCGCGCTCTCCGGAAGGCTGACAAAGTGGGCGCTGGAATTAGGTGAGCACACGATCACCTATAAACCCCGTCCAGCAATAAAGGGTCAAGTTTTAGCGGATTTCATCACGGAAATCCCAGAGGGAAAGATCGAAGAAGCTCAGCGCGAGGTAGACCCTCCGCGAGCAAATGATGAAGAAGATGTTTGGAGGCTATTCACTGATGGGGCCTCCAACAACGAAGGGTCCGGCGCAGGCCTCAAACTGGTGGACCCTGATAATCATGAATATACTTATGCTATTAGGTTGGACTTCAAGAGTACCAACAATGAGGCTGAGTATGAAGCCCTGCTGGCTGGTCTGCGCATTGCGCGCAAGTTTGGAGTTAAAAGGCTAGAGGCACATGTTGATTCTTACTTGGTAGCTGCTCAGGTCAACGGCCTATATGACGCCAAGGAGAACACAATGCCTCTATATCTAGAGCAGGCAAAAAAGCTCGTTGAGCAGTTTGACTTCTTCAGAATCATACACATCTCGCGCAGCGAAAACAAGTCCGCTGACGCGTTGAGTAAAATGGCATCAACTAATTTTGATCACTTTGGCAAAGATGTCAGGGTGGAAGTAATGAGCAACCCGTCAGTGCAAACGCAATCGGTCCTTGTAATTCATACAACCCCTTCATCCTGGATAACTCCAATAATGGAAATCCTGAAGGAGGGGAAGTTACCGGACGATCGCGCACAGGCGAGGAAGATAAGACACAAGGCGCAGAACTATGAACTACTTGAGGGTACATTATATCGACGCTCTTATCTTGGACCACTCATGAAATGCCTGGATACTGAAGAAGCAAGCTATGTGATTAGGGAGATTCACGAAGGAATCTGCGGAATACATGCTGGCCCGCGCATGGTGGTTGCCAAGGCAATGAGCGCAGGCTACTATTGGCCAGGCATGTACTTAGATGCGCTAAAAGAAATCCAAAGATGCAAGGCATGTCAGAGCCACGCGCCAAACACCATGCGGCCAAAGAACAACTTGATTCTAGTGACCTCCGCATGGCCTTTCCACAAATGGGCCATTGATATTGTGGGGCCCCTGCCGCAAGCGCAAGGGCGAGTGAAATTTTTGGTAGTGGCGATAGACTATTTCACAAAATGGGTTGAGGCCAAGCCACTAGCAAGAATCACAGCTGAGGCGATGAAGCAATTTATCTGGAGCCACATCATTTGCCGTTTTGGCCTTCCTATGGAAATTGTGAGCGACAATGGCAAACAATTCACTGACAGGAAGATATCCAGCTGGCTCAAAGAATTGCACATCAACCAAATCTTCACTTCGGTCTACCACCCTCAAGGGAATGGCCAAGTGGAGCGCGCGAATCAAAGTTTGTTAAATGGGCTGAAGAAAAGGTTGGAGGGAGAATCTCATTCTTGGGTCGAAGAGTTACCTAATGTCCTGTGGGCGCACAGGACATTAAGCAAAACTAGCAATGGCGAATCCCCGTTCAGCCTAACCTATGGGACAGAGGCTATGATCCCAGCAGAAATTGGATGCCCATCCCATAGGGTACTCATGATGAGCAAGACTGATAACGAGCGCGAAAGAAGATTGGACCTCAACTTGCTTGAAGGGCGCAGAGAAGCGGCTATCATCAATGAAGCCAAATACAAGAAAAAGCTGGAAAAATATTATAATCAGCGCGTTAAAGAATGCCACTTCAAGAAAAATGATTTTGTTCTTCGAAACAATGAAGCTAGCCGCGCGATACCCCCAGGAAAAATGTCCCCCAATTGGGAGGGACCTTATCAAATTTCAGAAGATTTGGGGAAAGGCGCGTACACTTTAAAAGATTTGAATGGAAAAAAGATACCGCACGCGTGGAACGCGGCACAGCTTAGAAAATGCTTCATGTAAAAGTTCAAATATGTAATCAAGGCTTTTAAGCCATCATGAATGATGATTCGCGCTATCTTTCAATATTTGTTCTATTACCTTTGCATACATGTTTCACACTTCCTTTTTTGGAGCAATATGACAACACTATATTGACTTCAAAACAAAACGAAGTAAAACATACATGCGCGAGCCTTAGCTCAAACGCGTTAACGAGTCTTAACTCTAAAGCGTCAGGGCCTTAGCCCAAACCTACGAGCCTTAGCTCAAACACGTTAATGAGTCTTAACTCTAAAAACGTCAGGGCCTTAGCCCAAAGCAAAGAGCCTTAGCTCAAAACACTCACAAACATCCATCTTACATCCCGCGCAGCCTGATCATAAAAATCCTTAAACACAACTAAGGCAAATTACATGCCATATCATAGTTGTTAAGGTCTCAGGTCGAGGTCGCGCGAGGAATCATAATGGATATCTGAGTAACACATGCTGACATGTAATGGCTAAAACTCATACTTCCATATACAAACCGCGCGACAACGGCGCGCAGAAAAGGAATTGTGAAAAGTTATCGCACATGTCAGCATAAACAAGATACTGCGAAACCACTTACAAAATAGGACTATGGTTAAGTGAATAATTTCCTTACAACTTTGTTCTTATCTTAACGTGCAAGCATATCTTATATCTATACAAGCAAACATGAAGAGATGAATGGAAATGCGCAAGATGTGAAAAAGAGAAAACAAGTTTCATTCCATTGCATTGAAATTTACAAGTATGATGAGTTACAAATTACAAGTATAAAAAAAAATATATAAAATTTGATGAAGGGCTTCTCAAGTCTCCACGTCGACGTCAGCCGCTTCATCACCCTCATCATCTCCCGCAGCATCTGGCGCGGCCTGCTCCTCATCTCCGAACTGACCATAGTCAAGTTCTTCCTCCTCAATGGAGTCTTCTATGACAACGGTGTCAGGAGCAGATTCTTTCGCCGCGCCAGAGCCGCTGGCAGGGGCAACATCCCCCGCGCCACCATCATCGCCACCAGCCCTCTCGCATTCATCGAGCAACTTCTTTAGCGCGCCGAGGTCGGGCTGGTCAGCAAGCGCAGCTATCTGCAAATCATTAGAAAAATATTGAGTACAAAACACTTGGAAAAATTAGTCAAGTAAAGCTCATTAAGGTCAAGGTACCTGCATAAGGATGGGGATGGGAGTATTCATATACTTTTCCCCCACCGCGGCCATGTCCGCGCAGGCCGCGTCGCTCTTGTAAGGGTACTCGGATGGGTTCTTCTTCAACATGCCATATTCATACCCATCCGTAAACCCTTCAGCTCGGCCCACCAAGCGCGCGGCGGCATTGCAGTCCATCACAAGGGCCTGAAACTCGGCGGAATATTTCATCGCCAAAGCGCAACGAGTCATGCCCTGTGACACCAGCCATTGGCGATCCTGCGCGAGGCCAGCAACAGACGTCTCGAGGGCAGGAACCTGGGAGTTTAATAACTCAACAGTTTCCTTGGTCTTTTTTAGCTCCTCCTTATCAGACGCTGCTGCCGCCAAAATTTTTTCTTTCTCCGCCTGCGCAGCACCAAGTGCTTCCTGGCTGGACGTCGCCGTCGCCAAGGCCTCATCTCTATCGGCCTGCGCGGCCGCCAACTCCCTCTTCAGGCGCGCAACCTCGCTCTCCAGTGATGATTTCTCAGTGATACTCTGGACGATAGCTTGGTCACGCGCCTCAGCCTGCTGTTCCAAGACACGCACTCTCCGCGCGTACTTGGCAACTTCGGCCTCCGCCGCCTGCTGCTTCTCCCGCGCAGCTTGGAGCTCATGCCCGCGCTTAATAAAGGCGGTGTTGGCACTTGCTCGGTTTTCACTGAGCTCCGCCTGGAGTTTCTCAGCTCGCGCGCGAGCATCAGAAAGTTTCCAGGCGGCCACCTTAGCCTCTCGCTGGGCTTCCACAAGAGCATCGCGTACTTTAATATAATCACGACGAAGCTCCTGGGAGGCAGCAAAGAAAGCCGACCCAGCGAAAATATGGTCATTCAGCAAGTCCGCGCGGGTGCGCTCCTCCTGATACCTCCTTTCAGTAGGAGGCACGGCATGAGCCCAGAAGTCCTCGCATACGCCCATGGATTGGAAGGAACTGTCTTCATTAATATTCCATCTCGGGCGGTAAATTTGGTCACTTCCCTGCAAAACACAAGAAATGTTCTAAGTCATAAAACATACTTAGATGGAGGTACGCACAGCGGAGCAACAAATTAAAACATACCTGCGGGGATGAAGCAGAAAAGTCAGCGCCAGCCCCACCAGAAGTTTGCGCTGCGAACTCTTGTGGCATCGCAGGGCTGGCGCGGTCTCCCAAGGAGTCTTCAGCTTGAGCCCCCTCATCCTCCTCATCTTCTTCAATAGGCCTCTTCTCCTGCGACCTGGTGGGCTCCAAACCAGTCTCGCGGGGAGGGCTGCGTGTAGGAGGAGGCGAGGGAGGTCTCGACGCCGCCAGTTCGGCGCGCAATACGGTTTCCTGCTCCTTGGTAATCCCAATAAGGGGAGACTCAGCACTAGCAGGAGCAGGAGCAGAACCAGCGGCGCCGGCAACGGCGCCAGGAGTGTCACCAGCAACTTGTGCGCCAGCTACAACTCCTATGAACAAATCAACAAGGAAAAATGGTTTATGACTGAATCCAAAAGAAAAAATTCAGGAGACAAATGTGAAAAACATACCTTGGCGCAATTCTGTTCGCGCGGCGAACATCGCCATAAAGTTCATTCTACCCTTTTCAGAGGGTAGAACAGGGGACTCCGAAGCAGCCCCCGGCGCAGCCTCAGCACCTTGTGGCGCCTGCGGCTTATCTGCGACAGACGCCGGACCTGCAAACATTCAAAGGAGCAAAGGTTTAATAATAATTCAATCAGATGAAGATAAGCAAAGTATACCTGTCGCAGGCGCGGCAATGATTCTCTCTTCAGCTGCGCGAACGGAGGAGGCGACGCCACCATACCTCAAGTGGACAGGAGGTCTGCCCACTTTCACAGGCAGGGAAGCTAAAGAAACCTTGGTGGTAAACACTTGGGTTTCCTTAGGTCCCTTCGTTTGAGCATGGGGATGAGCGACAGGGGTGTAATTTTTCTTCTGTTTCTTACTGGCCCCTGCGCCAGATTTCCCCTTAGCTTTGCGCTTTAGTAGGGGCGCCTCCTCTTCCTCCTCCTCCTCTTCCGCGAGCTCCAGCTCATAGTTTTCGAGCGCATCTGCAAATACAAGAAACAGAACTGTTAATAAACTTGGGTATTCTAAAGGAATGAGCATAAGTGCAAAGGCTTACCAGGCGCGTCACTGTCAAAGTCAAAATCCAGATCCACTTGGATGAACATGTCATCGAAGCGATCTGGGAAACCAACCTCCCTAGCGCCAAGCGCGACGGAGCCACCCTCCACTTGGTCATCATAAGCGGCAAGGATATAATCCTTGGTGACTGCGCAAAAACAGGTCAAGTGATATCAGCAAAAGAATTATATTCGCGCAGAAAAATAAATAAAGCAATGAAATAAACTTACACAACCCGTCGACTTGGATAACGGGCTCAAGCGCGCTGTCGGCCCATAGCTTACTCATGCCGACCCCCACCAGCGCCTCCTCGCAAATTTTCTTCGCGGGGGATGGTTCGGCGGTCAGTTTCTTAACCCAGGCGCCGGTTGGGTTCTTAATAACATCCGCATTCGCGGGCGCAGAATCGATCGCGCGCATCGTCATGCGGATGGGGATTACACCAGCCCTTATGTAAAAGAACCTCTCAGACCAGTCATGAAGGCTCTTGAATGAAACAGTGGAGCACTTCACCTTCTGACTGCGAGGAATAAAGGAGATCCAAGAATCTTGGATCTTGGGCTTGTAAAAAAATTGAAAGCGCCGAGGGGTGGGCTCCTCGCGCTGTGATTTGCACATGAACTCGAAATGAGTCATGCGCACAAGTCCAAACGGATGGACTTGGGATATATGAATCCCGAAAAAACGTAACACCGCGCCTACAAACCTTGTCATCGGAAGACGAAGGTTGCAGTGGGTGAAAAAATGGGTGTACAATGAAATATAGCCGGCAGGCGGGTCCGCCGCCGTTTGCCCGGCCCCAGGCAACATGCAGCCAAACAGGGTGGGAAAACCCTGAGAGGCGATGAGGCTGTCGAGATCGGCCTGCCTCAATTTGCAGGGGATTTCATTCCACCTTTTGGTGGCCTTGGTCCTCCCTACTTCCTCCGATGTGGTCTCAACAACCCTCTTCCCCTTCCCCTTTTGCTTCAATGTCGACATCACCACAGATTTCACACGGCGTCTTCGAGAGGCAATAGAGGTGATTGAGGGGCTAGACGAGTCTGAACTATCAGACATACAACTGCAGCAGCAAATAATAGAAGTTTTGAAACGATGAAAACACTCAATTCAGAATATGAAAGACAGAAATTCGAAAATTAGTAACAATGAAGATGAAGATAAAAAATTTCCTAAGGGCCTGCTTTTATAGGCCCAGGAGAGAGAAAAGTGGTAACTGATGGGATTTCACGCGCCCCCACTCGCAGGTGTAAGCCAACGAGGGCGCGGCACGTGTCCCTAACACTGTTGAGGGGACATAAAAACGTAACGGACCTGCCACGGAGCAGAGACGCGCCCCCACTCGCAGGTGCAAACCAATGAGAGCGCGACACGTGTTCCAGACAGCTGTGCGAGGGGACATGAAAGGCAACTGTAGCACCTCGAGCACACGAAACGTCTGACACGTTTACGGCGCACGACACCACCAACCAACCACGTGTTTGGACCCTTCGTTTCAACCAAATGGATAGAACTTCGCGAAACGATGGAGAAAACCAGGAAAACGACAAAACCACATTAAAAGACCAAAATCAGTAAGTCTAATATCTATCTTACCGCGCTCGCGCGAGATAAGACATACATTAGACTGGGGGGGCTTGAAGAGGTATGTACCCGCCTCAACACCGAGCAAGGCGGGTCAACCCACAAGATAAAGACATTACGAAGGCACAAAGCCAAAACCTATGCGCATGGCGCATACAAAACATGCTCAGGCATCATATGCCCAGGCACACATATGCTCGCGCATCACATATGCGCGCGGCGCATCAGCGCGCGGCGCATATCACATGCCCGTGCATATCACATCTGCCCAGGCACACATATGCTCGCGCATCACATATGCGCGCAGCGCATCAGCGCGTGGCGCATATCACATGCTCGTGCATATCACATCTGCGCATGAAATATCTGCGCGTGAGAATAAAGAGAAGACCTCGCGCATCCTCAGGATGGGCGCATATCACACGTGCACATAATCAACCTCGTCCTTATCCAAATCAGGATTAGGGCAACCTTGATTGTGCACACCAGACAACCTTCCAGAAAGCATCTTTTTAAGGAGTAAGAATATGCTGATGTTGACAGCTGCCAAATGAAGGGTCGACAACTCAGCATGACACATGTGTTACCACGTGATTACAACCAACGAGAAAGCGCCAGGTGTCCCAGAGGACACGTGGCGCAGTGCGATTGGAGGAGGCCAACGAGGTTGAGCCCAATCAGTGGAAACCCTAGCATTATAAATACAGCATCAACTCCACTTTGATGACAGATTCATACTCAATCATTGACAGTTACAGGCAGTGATATTACATTCAATCATATTGAATTACATTCACTCACAGTCAGTTACATACAAACACACAGTCTCACAATCAGAGGGTATTCAGCTATTAAGCAATACTCTTGAGATTCTCTGACACACATTATCATCTTCTCCACAATATACTGATTCTCACGCCGGAGGGTTACCCCAAAGAGGACCCCTCTGTCCCTTTCTGAGGGGTAAGTAACGGCGCTGTTCATTTTGTAGGTGGAAGAACACAGATCCAGAAGAACCATCGGTGAAATAGTATAATCACACCCGAGGAAAGTAGATTTGCTACCAGTGAGTAGATCCACGTTTCTTCACTTCCAAAAAAAATGAAAGCCCCCCACGTGTACTTTGTTACATTGACAACGTCGCCGCAATAATGTTCGCATCATTCACATCACTACCCCAACCGTTAAAAATTCGTTCGTAAACCCCCTGAAAGAGTTGGCATTTGGTGTTTTATATCAAACCATTTTCCATATATAATTTTTTTTTCTTTTGATATTCATCCCCTTTGCCCATTAGTCGGAAAAAAAGTTCCCGAAACCTGTGTCCACGACAAAGTTATTTTTTAAGTTCGAGGTTCGCACATGTCTTTCTTTTTGTGTAAGCGCCTTTGTCCGGCTTTTTTTAGCCTTGCTCGGGTTGTGTTACCAGCTTGGGTTGCAATTCCGACGCCGTCTCGTCATGTGTCACCGACATGTTCATAGGGAACCAACACCCATTTGGTTAAAAACATAGGCTTGTAAGTTGGGCGTTCCTAAATATTGCATGTACGACATCACATTATGGTCGAAATTAACAACTACCGGAAAGTTGGGGGTTGGTTTACTCGCTTGGGTGGTGTTCGTGCATTGATTGGATGCAAATTGCCCAAAACCGAACATCGAATGGATTCATATTAGGTTAAATGGGAGAAATAGTTATGTTTAAAAATTTGGTAAATATTTTTTTTTTGGAGAACAGGAGAAAGAGTTTTGTTTAAATTTTTTCGAGTAGTTGGGTTTATATATAGTATATAGATTTTAATTAATAATTTGATTTTTCTTTAGAAAATAGCCGTTGACGACGACTTTATTTATGAAAAATCTCAAATAGTCCGGCTCTTCACACAAAACGCCTACCCCTTTATTGTTACCACCTAGGGCAAATCTAACATAGGTGACTCAACATTTTTGTGAAGTACATCTATAGTACAATTTGTTATGTTCTTCGTTTTATGTCACAGCTGTCATTGGAAAAAAAAATAGTATGCGCTACCCTTAACATTTTTTCTATTGGCGTCATTGGTTACAACCTTGAGAACGACCTCCTTTCCCACCATTGTCTGCATCAACTCCACCGACCCGTTGTCAAATGACTTAGCGAAAATTGATACCCACCAGTAATAGTTGGACCACCACCCACCATTGCGATTATCACCAACATCTTAGACCATACACAAGCTCTAGAGATCTCTACATCAAAAGTGAAGCAGAATCAAGGTCCTAACAGTATGTGATCGTGAAATGGGTATAATCTTTTGTTAAAGAACATGCAAGCTCTTTTAAACAAACTTCAACAATCACAGCTAAAACTAGTACTTACGACCCCACGCGTTGTAGCGGAGCTGTTAAACTATACCAAAAACAAACGTGTGATTTGTGAAGGATTTTAACTATGCACCTTCAGAATAGAGGCGAGGGTGTGTTGTGACTTAAATCCTTAATAAATAAACATTTTATGTGCTAAATTGCATAAAAGTTTAACATCTTCGAAAGTTTTATAAAAAACCAAATCTTCTTTATAAATCTACGTGCATAGCATGGATGTTGATCATGCCCGAAAGCTTATGTAAAAAATAAAGAGTGTTGCGACAAAATTGTTAAACCGAACAAACATTAAGCATAAAAACACTAAGCCACGCATGCACGTTGCAGAGTACTAACTGGCAATTCAATCGGATTTGGATAATAATAATAATAATAATGTAGTTAAACAAATTTCTAAAATATATGGTTTATTAAAACTAAGTGTGCACCACGAAAATTATTTTGTACTTTTACAAACACTGTAAAAGAAAAACACAAAAAAAAATATATGAAATTAAAATTAAAAAAAGACTTGTACATTGAACTTGTGAGTATATGCTAAAGAAACAAAAATAAAAAAGTTGGATCACTCACTCAAAATATTTAATTTAAAAAGTGAGAAGTCTTGGGTTTAAGTTCAACATATGAAAAAAAATATGAGGTTTTAAGTTGGGTAAAGGGTTTTCTCACATATGTTGGGTTTCTTTTAAATTCATGTCTCTGGTACGTAGAGTCGTCTATACTCGCGAAGGGCCTCAATAATTACTTCAAACTCCATTCGTTCGTCAAGTGTGCGGGTGTAGAGTTGGGTGAATTTGATAACCTTGTATTTTATAAAACCTTGCACTTTGCATTGATTTTGTGTACTATATGTTTGGCTTCAACAAAATTTTAAGTTGTGTTTTTCTAATATCTTTTCATAAAAGTAATTTTTCTAAGAGACAAATATGATGATTTCTTATTTGATTAGGGTATATGACATAATGACAACTAAGAAAAGAGCGTACGTTTTTTACCCTTTTCATATAAACCATGTAAGTAACGACCAATATCACAAAATACTTGTTATTGGCCATGATATGATTCTATGGGAAAGCAATACCTATAAGAAGTGTGAATATAGTTGTAGCGTGAATGTAACAAAAAATGAAGTCCACGGACCACTTTGGTGATTCTCCCACTATTAACATGCTCTTGACAATTATTAAATTTCGAGCATGTTTTTCATGCGATTCTAAATGGATGAAATTTGAGATTAACTTAATCATTTGCTTAACACCATACGTTATTACACTCAAGCTAGAATTCACAAACTCATTTTAGTATGATTATAATTAATAAAAGGGTTTTTGACTAAACGTACATATTATTCCATCTGCTAGTTTTTTTATTATTTTGATCTTTAAAAGTTAAAACATTAACCCAAAGTCTTTTTTTTTCCTTTCTTATTTTAGTGTGAAAATAAGAATATAGCTTAGAGGTTATTCAATGTTCTTTTAATGATTTCATTAAGATATTCAGATGTTATCTCAAAAAATTGGTCAACATTAAATGTGTTTGGTTTATCAGAGCGATACCTCTAAACATGTCAACAACCTCTTACCCATTGAGTTTCAAAATTATGTTGAATTAAAATGTTATCCATTTGTCACTTCACATATGTTCATAACCCTCAATCTGCCACTCACGCACTACAATCTCGACCCACCACCTCCTCCGCCACCAACTACCACGTCATCAATGTAAACAACACCGACTTATAGTCTTTTAACCATTCATGGCTCTTCTTGATTCAACACTTACTATTACGTATGTTTCCAAGCAGCTCCCCACGTAATAAGATGAAAAGAAAGTGTCTTAACAAGTTACAAAAAATAGAGAGGTGAGGTGCGTTTGTCATTGTCATAACCCTAAATCCCCAATTATGTTTATATGTTAAGTTAGCGTTTGGTATGCAGAAATGACGGAGGGAATGCAATGATTTATTGTACGGGAATGAAAAAAAGTGGTGTTTGGTTGCTTTATGGAATGAAATCATCCATTACACATAGAATCTCATTCCATCAAAATCATTCCTTCCGACACCTTTTTTTCATTTCATTCATCATTCAACCTACTTTCTCAACAACACTACCACCTAGTAACAACAACCACCAACACTTGACCATCATCGCCTCCGTCGCCGCCACCGCCACCACCTTACCACCAGCGCTACCACTGACACCATCGTCGTCGTAACCAATGCAACCATTGTCATCGTCGCTGCATGACCATCACTGCCATCACCATTGTCGCTGCCTGACCACCACCACTTGATCGTCACCACCGTCGTCGCTACCCTACTATCGATATCACTGCGAATGCTACCACCGCTTGACCACCACCATTGCCCTTGCCGCCTGACCACCACAACCACCGCCCCTTCCACCTGACTACAACCACCACCACCATTTTCGTTGCCGGAGCTACCACCATCACCATTGCAGCTTTTTTTGGGTAAAGAAAAATTATTTTGAGATATAAATGTTTTTATTATTTTTATTTCATTCCTAAAATATAAAATAATAATTCATTTCATTATCATAGATTAACCAAACAAGACAAAGGAACGGTAATGATTAATTTCATTTCATTTTCCGTTCCATTCCTTCTCTCATTTCATTCATCCTTCATTCCATTACCTTCAACGTAAAGATAAGCAGTAGGTTTTGTCTTTTTGTTTAAACTATATAAAAAAATAGTTTTGTATTTTCAAATTTTAAATATCTTTAATATACTTCAGTTTAAGAAAAGAAACATAACAAATTTTTAAAATTTTTGGTCTTTAGTTTAATATTAGTCATGCAATATTATGCTCTCTTTCATTTTATAATTTCATTGCGTATATACATAGGGATGTATGTCATAAAAACATCATTCTCTTAATTGCAATAAGAAATTATTGGTTTAGTTTAAATATAAAGTAATAACTAATTTGCTGAATATATTATAATTTATAGAAAGTTAACTACTTATATAAGAAAAAGCAAATAAAAATAAAAATGATCTAATTGCTTGTGGCTTATGTTGTATGACAAGATTCTCAATGGAATCTCCATATATTACTCACACCACAATACCATGATATAATGATCAAGAAGTTCATATCAAGATAACCATTAATATCATCTTTATTGAGGTGGCATAAGTTTGTTGGTTGGTGGTGTGGGTAGTTATGGGCTAATTTGTTGGTTGGTGGTATGGGTGATTAGTTATCTATGTTGCATACTTATTTAACTTGTATGTGTATTTTATTTATTTAATGGATCAGGATAGTTACTTATATATGTTAGCTACTTGTTTTACTTCATGAGTATTATGACGTGGAAGACATTTATAAGCTTTGTAAATTATACGTCCTTGTACCAAAACCTGTCATATATATTGATGATGACTACTAATTCTTTGGCTTTAAGTTCTTCATCACTCTTAAAACTAAAATATGTATAAATTGGTTAATTGGATCATACCATAACCACTATGTATGATTGCAAATGGTCAAACCATGCCACTGTGATCATTGTGGTAAATTCGTACTCATACATGTACATCTCGTAGACGAATACATAGCACCTTCCTTGTGTCCAGTGTATATATGTTAGAAAGAGAGAGATATGTAAAAGCTTCTTAGTAAAATAAGGGTATAATAGGTATTTAATAAATTATTTTTAATGAAAAATTTATGTGTGCTTGTGGAAAATATGTAACTAATGTGTTGAGCTTGAGAAAATATATAACGTGGAATAGTATATTTGGGGATTTTGGTTGGTCTTGAGTTATTTCTGAGAATTCTTAGTTAAAGTAGACCATTTTAAGGATTTTTCCTAATTAAAATTCAAGTCTAAAAGTTGACATATACGTACCACTAACCTTGAGTAAATTAAGCAAGCAACTAAACCCAATGAAAACACTAATAACAACACATCACATATTACCAAACAACAACCCAAACACCTAAAAGAAAAATAATTACATATTAAAATTATGCCATCTGCCTATGTCTAGATAATCCAACCTGGCTTTATGCTTGATCCATAAGAACCTTATATTTTTGGTCTCAATAATACTAGTAAGAGAAGAATTTTTGTTGTCGAATACCGCCTCGTTACGAACCTTTCTCAATAGGCAGGGGATATAAAATCAATAGATCTCTTTCACATCAAGGATTGAATTGAAAATGATAACTGATTTTAGAATATGTTCTTCACATCTCCATCAATGTTTTAAAAACGAAATTACTAAATTTTTAATGTGTTTTTATATCTTTTAGACTTCATAGTTCATATTTATAATAATCTTGTTAAAATGAAAAATACAGTAAATTTAAATAGACATTTAATATGGGATTAAACAAATTAGCAAACATTTATAATACATAATCACTAAATCTATTACATTTATTCAAATTATTTAATTATATATTATCTTTTTGTTGTTTTTCTAGAAGTTTGATAATGTCGTTACTTAACAAGGTAGACTGGTACCTCCTCAGACCCTACCATAGCATTGCTATTGGTGGGATATACTGAGTACGATGATGATGATGATGATGATGATGATGATGATGATGACTGGTAAAGTGGGTTTAGATTGTTTGGGATTGTGTTTGAATTTGATATAATTTGTTAGGAGTAGGGCCGTAGGGGATCTAGCCTCTAAATGGATACCCCACTTAGTTTTTGGTTTGGTTAAAACCATTAAGTAATTTCTTTTGTCGCTTAAATTCCGAAGAAATGACTATAAAATGGCATTGATAGCCTCTATTCGTGTCCTACCCAATCGTAGAGCTAGATTTACCATATTTTCTTTTCTTGTAATATTATAGTTATGCTATGTATATGACATGACAACGCCGTAAAGTCAAGTTTTCACCCAAAGAAGGAAATGAGTGATCTCTTCGAATGGAATGACTATATTTACTTCCGATAACTTGTTTAAATTGCGGGGTGCTTGTGAAAATTTCTAATAAACTTGCATTGAAACTATTCGAGTGAGTCTTCTTAAGACGATATATCAATCGTCAATACTGATTTTGACACTCCAAATCTGACTCACCTAGAAACATTATCAAGAAGGAAACATACCACCGTAAAAAAACCTCATTGTATCAAGATACAAAGTTGTAACACACGTATGTTTAAAATCACCATTTGATCAACCCACAAATTCACGTCATTTCTATGGTTTTTGTAAGTAAGATCAATAATGTCAAATCAAACTACTAAATCTTTCAAAAAATAATTACATTTACATCACCGGTAATTCTTTTGACATAAACATATAATTTATAGAATTCTTATGGAAACAAAGTGTAAATTGTTTCTTACAGTTTAAAGTAGCTTGTTTTGACGAGCTTGATGGACTTACAAGCCTTGATCGTTACAAAGGCTGATGCTATGGCATCGAGCCTGTTTTTGGAGAAGAAAGTCAATTTATTGTTTATGTAGCTTACCTATTAGATCTTTTTGAAGAAGGTTCTATTCAGTGGCGGAGCCAGGAAAATTTTCCTATGGGTTCGGTATTTTTTAGTGTTCGGTTTTTTCAGCATCAAAGTTTTCGGGCCCAAAGTCATATTTAATAAAATATTACATATTATAATTGTTTCCTACGCATTTTCATGTTTTGAAAATGATTCATAACATCTTCATACGCGACTTAAAAAAAGAACCCATTTATCAATATAACAAATGCAAACATCATATATATATATAGCCATCACTCATCTAATTAAGAAAAATCAAAGAAAGATTCGTCGAGAGGCCTGGATCGATTGAAGGCTCCCCAAAGAAAGTGTCGGTCAGACGGCTGTTGTTATCATCTGGTTGAAGTGCGGCATGTAAGGCGATGGTTGAAGCCTTGAGGTGAACTGGCGAAGGCGACGAGGCAATGGCCGATTGGTTGATAGAAACATAATTTATCCGTCGCTGAGAAGATGGATGTTGTTTTTGTTTTTTATTTAACTTTCATTTAGGTATTATGTTTAAGAATGCGAATTGGGTTGGGTTTACTGGACAATTATATGAATAATTTGGACCTTTTTTTTATAATCTATATGGTTATTATTGGTCCATTTATAATGTTTGTTAGTAATTTTTAAAGTTTTTTGTGTTTTACAAAAAAAATATTCATGACTAAAAAATTTTAACTAAATTTTTTATAATTAATGGGTTCGAATACATTTTTTAGAATGATATTGGGTTCGCTCGCCAAAAAAGAATGGGTTCGCTCGTTGGTTCGATACTACAGGTTATATATAAAACCGAAAAAGACCGGGTTCGGCCGAACCCAGTGAGCAAAGTGTGGCTCCGCCACTGGTTCTATTAATTACATGTTTACTTCCATTGCAGGTAAAATCAGCTTAGAGGCCTATTTTCTCACCGTCTGATCACTTTTATGCATCATATAGAAATATAACTATACAAGTCACACACGTTAACAAAGTTATAATATGTTTATCAAAAGTGTCACTTGACCTAAAAATACTGTTTACGTATAAGTATTCATGACATATATTTCAGTCTTTTCACAAACTATCAATTTCTTGATCATCTTTTGAGTTAGCGTATCAAACTAAAACACAAATCACCTAAAATCGTTGAAATAAGTGCCCAATTTCCTCTTTGCTCATAATGTAAACGTGACTAATATAAATAACATAACTTGTCATTATATTCCCATCAAGATTTGATCTTAAAAGATGGAAGTGGTGGGGGCTATGGAGATAGAAAGCGGTGACATTCCATATTAAATCATCTAAAAATAAAGGATTAATAAATTTTAAAAATATGTTATCACAATTAATCATGGATTTCATTCATACTCATGAAAAACATCCTTCTATATAACCTTTGACTTCAATCTAAGTACATTGGTTAGATTATAATATCTATGTTTCTCGCAGTTTAGAAAGGGGTGGCGGCGCAGCTTATTGCCCGTCTACCTGCTATGTTGATGTAATATCTATGTTTCTATATAATGAGAAAAGAAATTAGAATTGGTTATGAATTATGAATATATATTCGTTAACTCAATGTGGATTCGTATACACTTTAGAAAAGCAGATTATAGGTTCGGTTTTAGATTATAATATTATCAAAGTCAATCCATCTTCATCTCTAGGCAACATAGCAACACCCCTAAATTTGATTCAACGATAATTAAATTAAAAATTATGTTATGTTGAACGTAGAGGCTAATTGTCGATATTGAATCATTGATTGAAGATTGAAAATTATGTTGAATCATATAAAAGTAGTTTAATATGGGGTAATGAATTGAAGAATGATAAATTGGACAAGAAAATGAAATCGACAAACTTGTTAAATTACACTATTTTGATGGCTCCTAATGGTGAACTATGTTGAATTGTTATTCGAGGTTTGTGTTACTGTGAAATTTATTCATTTGCTTATTACAACTCTTTTGTTTTTTACATCAAAATAGTAAAACTCAAATGATGTTTTATTCTTTTGCTTATTAAACCAATGATTCTTTTGTTTATTTAAACAAATAGAATATTCAAGGGAACAAATGGGCGAATTGAATGTTGTTGAAAGTAAATATATAAATAGAAAAATATGTAATTTTAAAATGCTAGAAAAATAAGAATAGTCATACTTGCCATTTTTTAATGAAATGAATAAATACGGTATTGTAAGTTTGCATTGAAAATTTATGATATTTTTAGACGTTTTTTTAGTATATATGATGTTGAATGATGACTTAGCTAGAAGTTTTTAAAAAACGTTATATGGTAGTAGTATCGAGGTGTATACATAATAACTAGACAGGTGCCCGTGCGATGCAGCGGGTATTTGAACGCGGACTCTATTAATCACGTAACAATTATGAGTGTTCATGTTTCGGTTTAAACCTTGAAACCGTTTAAACTGGTCATCGGTTTGGTTTCACGCCTGAGTTTTTTACTTTCAGTCGGTTTTTTTACGTTCTTTATCCTTTCAAGTATCATATTTTGACTTAGTTGGAATTGATAATACGGCTAAATCAATAATCATTTTAAGCAAATTTTATTATCAAAGCTTAAACTGTCAAACCAAACCAGAACCAGATCGTTAATAACAGTTTGGTTTCAATTTTCAATGGTTTAGTTTTCGTTTAAAAATAATCAAAACCGGCATTGAACACCCATACGTAAAATATTAATTTTTTCAATTGAAAAAAATATAATAATATTATACTAAAATTAAAGAGAGTAAAATACTCGTTTTTATGGTGAAATATTTTAACAAAAATATTAAAGTATGAAAAATTTATTGTCGTTTAAAAATCGTTGGTGAGAAGTTGGTTTAAAGTTGAAACTGAAAACAAGATATGGTTAAAGATGGGGGGGGAACTTGTAAGTTAGGTGAATTGTGTTTAAAAAACAAGTTTACCCTTAATTACACATGTACTTTATGCATTAGTGTTTGCATAACTCTTAAAATCAAGTGTCTTAATTTGCCCTTGTTTGATGTATTATATATGGTATAGATAATGTTTCTTATTAAGTGATTAGGATTATAGTATTATGAAGATTCAGAAACACGATTAGTGAGTGTGTAAATTATTTATACCAAATTACCAATACAACCGTTTTACCCATCTAGTTTAATCTGATTTAGACGAATGGATTTTATTTAAAAAAAAAGTTATTGAATTCTTCAGTGCATATCTTATTGTCTTAATATTTTTATTTTAATAACCATTAATAACGTGTATATATATTTTTTATTTTATAGAAATAGGTTATTATATGAATGAATGTAAGTGTTGAATGTGATAGAAAGAACTTATGCAGATACGAGTCTTGTTGTACAATCTTTAGTCTCCAAGGACCATAAAAATATATGATTCCAATACAATGACGGAGACTTTATAGCTTTTCTACATCAAACCTAACATTGCTCAATCTTTACTTTAACAAACCCAAACATAGAAAGATACCATAATTCCATAAATATTATACGCCAGCTTGACATCCGTATACTACACGGTTTCCGGAAAACGATTTTTCTGGTCAACCAACGAATGAAACCTGACTATCCGGGATAACCCAATGATAAAAGGGGACTTTACATGCCCACAATCATAGACAGTGTTGGGTAGCTCATGCCACACCATCTTCTGTTATGGGGAAAACACACTGCAATAAAACCCGTTTATGATTAGATTCAAATTTGAGACCTGCACTTTGCATCCCAAGTTTTCGTTGAACTATGACATTTTCCAAATAAAAGATAACATAGAATAATTAAATAATAAAAATTTATACACTTAGGTAGCGTTTGGTATGTAGGAACAGTATTGCAAAAGTCTCGACTAGACGTCGATTAATCCCCGATTAATCGTTAGTCCCCACTTCACCGATTAATTTTGGGTTAATCAGTAAATGGTCAAATCCAGCCAAAATCGGCTGTTTCCAGCGAGATTCCGACCAAAATCATCTATTTCCGGTGAGATTCTATAAAAACTAGCGGTTTCCAACGCGATTCCATCCAATTTCTGACCAAAATGTGTTTATGTATGTATAAAACAGAAATTACATATAAAAATGTGTGCATGTATATGTAAAATTGAAAATTATACATTAAAGTCCTGATGCGATTAATCCCGACTAATCTCGACTAATTCCAATTAATCGCTAGTCCCCACCCTACCGCCCGACTAGCGAACTAGCGATTTTTACAACATTGTGCAGGAATGACAGAGGATTGAAATGATTCATTGCGAGTGAATGAAAAAAATGGTATTTGGTTGATCAATGAAATAGAATGATTAATTACACATGGAATTCTATTCCATCAAAACTATTTCTTTCCACTTTTTTTTTCCATTTCATTCATCATTCACCCTACTTTCTATATAACACCACCACCTAACAACAACACTTCATAGGCGTATGGTTTTACAACACATGATTTCCGGTTTCACATTTTTTTTCATTCTGCAATGAACTCAACCCTATATAAGAGCATTCACATCTTATCTCTATTTTTTGTGAGAGGTTTTTTTTTATAATATAGGCAGTGACTTATGTTATTGTGAGTAGAGAAGAGAAACAATAGTAATTTTTCATTTTTTCTGTATATTTGAAAATTTGTTATTTCACTATTATTTTTTTAATATATTTTTGAAAGTATTATGAGTTGAGGAGAGAACATATAGTAATAAAGATATAAAAATATTAGTTAATTGAAAATAAGATCGAAAATATAATGATTTTTAGTGTAATTTTAGGTTTGAAGATAAACGAAAAGACATAAATGTTCTAAGAGTGAATTCATTGGAGAACCACAAAAAGTGGAAAAACAAAAACTAGATGTTTTAAGTGTAAAAATTTATTTAAAAAAAATCATTTTTACATGTAAAAATCTCATTTTATATTATAACTCAAAGGTATCTAAGTTCTTTACCAAATGTCAAAATTAAATTGGCATGGTCATAAATATATGCTTAAAATTATTATTAATAATATAATAATAATTAAAGTTAGAGTTTTAAAGTATTAACATGTAAAATAAAAAAAAACTTTTATCGAGACAATCTGGTCATGATCAGGTTAATGTGTATGACACACTCTCCGGGTTCGTGTCATGTTTGGATCGTGTAGGTAGGGTTCAACCCACCAACTCATGAGCATGAACAGTTTAACAGACCTAAGTTAAGAAGGGAAGCTTGTAAACACTAAGGGCTGTTTGGTTGGAGGATTTAATGGGATTTGGAATTAGAATCCCATTACATAACATGTTTGGTTAGGTAGAGATGGAATTGGAATTGGATTTCATTTCCAACCAAATGCTTCAATTAATGGAATTCAGATTACTTCCCTATTCCAAAGGAAAGTTAAAAATACCTCTGGAATGTTTGTGACATTACATAAATAACCCTCATCACTGCCATATGTTATCTTCTCTCTATTGGACCTCACGAACCCTAGCTGCCATGTTCGCTCTGTTCGATCTCGCAAGAACCCAACCTGTTATGTTCGATCTCCTTCTCTGTTAGAAATCTCCTCCATTGTTGTTGTTAGCAAAGCTGGCGGATCTCGATCATCGTTCTCCTTTTGTTTGGTAAGTCTTCCTCCCTCTCTATTCCCGTGCTATGTAATACTACTACTGCTAGTATTTAATTTCTCTAGTTTTTACTCAAGTCTTTTCTCTTCCCAACCAACTAACCATATATTCATGGCCACCAAATAATTCCATTTTTCTTGCTTATTAAATCATCGGTTCTTGGTTATTTGCTAATTTCTTGAATTCAGACTGTGATTTGTTTGTTTAATTTTGGTAATTTGTTTGAATTAGTGTTGGTTGTTTGATGATTTGAGACTGCCTAGTGTTTAATATGAGTTTTTATTGTTTCTTCAATTGCACACCATGTGCTCGACATACTGCCTCAAAGAAATTGATGTTTTTAATTGAACATTCATGTGCTTTTTGGAATCTATATGGGCCTCCATCCATTTTAACTTGATTTATTTTATGTTATTCATGTTGATTAGTAGTAAATAGATATTGAAGCTTAACACATTACAAAGCACAGAGCTGTATAAGATACTTGTGCTTTCGTATGAAAACCATGGTTTAATTATAACTTGAGATTGAATGTTAACTCATTTTGTGTAATTTTATTTTCAAACAGCTTTGTATAATTTTTATTCTCAAACCAATTACTAACTTGAGATTGAATGTTAACTCATTTTGTGTTTGTAATGTATAAGTAGGAATGGCCCGACTTAGTTTAACAACTCGGAAACGTATGCGAAGGAGAAGGACTTTGATTTTAACATGGTGGAATCAATTTGTTACAACCGTCTCTTTTCTTTTGCTTTCACTTTACATGTTGATAGTCAAATACGTAATGGATAAACCACGTATTGGATACTTTTCATAAAAAATAGACCGATATTCAATATTGTTTCGGCATGTTTACGAGAGTGATAGTATGTTTATTTCCCAGATTAGGATGAATCGATCTTGTTTCACTAAGTTATGTGACGTGCTTAATACTTTTGGAGGTTTGAAACCAAGTAGGAATATGGACATTGATGAACAAGTAGCCATTTTTCTTCACATTTTAGCTCATAATGTTAAGAATCGGGTCATCATATGTCGTTTTCATCGTTCGGGAGAAACAATTAGCAGATGTGTTTCACGAGTTTGCAATGCGCTGATTAGGTTGCATTCACATTTGCTTAAGAAACCCGAACCTATCCCCGAGAATTCTACCAATCAAAGGTGGAAATGGTTCAAGGTATTATGTAATCATTATAATTTTTTATGCTATAATTACTTTAGGAATTAGAAATGCATAATAATACTTCTTTTGTATATTTTTTTTTGTCTTAGAATTGTTTAGGCGCTTTAGATGGTACATACATAAAGTGTTTAGTGCCCAATGAAGAGAAACCCAAATACTGAACGAGAAAGGGAGATATTGTTACAAATGTGTTAGGCGTGTGTTCACCGGATATGCAATTTATATTTGTGTTACCGGGTTGGGAAGGGTCGGCGGCCGATGGTAGAGTCCTTCGAGACGCTCTTGATAGGCCACATGGATTGAAAGTTTCAAGGCCGGGTATGTAACATCATATATATTTAGTAATTGGAGTTAGGCTTTTATTGACTATAATGTGCTTTTAGGTTATTATTTGGTAGACGCGGGATACACCAACGGAGAGGGTTTTCTAGCCCCTTATTGAGGTCAAAGATATCACTTAAATGATTGGTGCGATGGCCATCGACCCACTACCCCAAAAGAATTATTTAACATGAAACATTCGTCTGCAAGAAATGTTATTGAAAGGTGTTTTGGTATTATGAAGGCAAGGTGGGGAATTTTGAGAGACAAATCATATTATCCTATTAACCAAAAAAACAGGATCATAATGGCATGTTGCCTTCTCCATAATTTTATAAGAAGAGAAATGTTAATAGATCCATTTGAAGCCGAACATTTGGAAGATGAAGAAATGGGAGACCTTGGAGTTGGAGATGAGGATAATATAACTTATATAAAGACTTCAAACGAGTGGACAACATTTAGAAACAATCTAGCTCAAAACATGTTTGACTTTTGGAGTGCTACTAATTGATAAAGAGTTGTTTTATGTTCTTGTTTATGTTTATGTTTATTTTTTTAAGCTAGCTCAAAACATGTTCTTGTTCAAAACATTTATGCTTATTTAGAAATAATCTAGCTCAAAACATGTTCTTATTGGTGTTTATGTTGTTAAGCTAATTTTTTTGTCGCGTATGCTTATTTTTTATGAGGATTTTTTTGTATGTGACATTAATTGTTGCCCCAGACTATGCTAGATTTGTTGACCACTCTTATCATCAAAAGTCTTGCTAAAGATTTAATATGAGTAATAATAGAAAATACCGAGTGTGGAGTAATATTGAAGATGAAAAACTTGTTGAGGCTTTAGTAAACATGGTCAACAATGGAGTATTCAAGTCTGATAATGGCTTTAAATCCGGATATCTACAACATCTAGAAGCATCCTTGAAAGAATCACTTCCGAAATCGGGCATTTTGGGTAAACCTCACATTGAATCAAGAATAAAAACAATGAAGAGAGATTGGCAAGTCGTTTATGATATGTTAAATACTAGCGGATTTGGTTATGATAAGGAACTTAATTGTGTGACCACTAGTGCGCCTGGAGTTTGGGAAACCTATCTTGAGGTACATGCTAGATTTTATGTTACTTTTTTAGTATTTGGTTTATCATAATAGGTATTAATGGGTTTATTTTATTCTCATCATGTGAAATAGAGTCATAAACATGCAGCTAAATGGAAAAACAAAAGGCTTCCTTTCTATGAAGAATTGTGTGTTGTGTTTGGAAAAGATCGTGCTAATGGTAATAAAGCCAAAAGTGTGGTTGAGATGGAACAAGAAGTGAATATGGAAGAAGAAGAGGAGGAACATCAAGAGGATGATGATTTTGGTGAACATAGCTATCATGAAGGTACCAATGCAAGTTTTCAAGTTGAAGAAACTTCAAGTGATCGTGGTAAGAAAAGAAAACGCACTAGCCAAGTCGATACTTTATTTAAGAGTTTCAATGATGCGGTTGTTTTATTTGGTGATCGTCTAAAAGAGACTTCGGCCGAGTTGAGTGAAGACATAAAGTTTGAACTTGACATAAAAAAGAAAGCTTTAATGGTCACTACCGAGCTTTCAACAATGACATCTTTGACTCAATTGGAAAGGTTTAGGGCAAATGATAAAATAAAAGATGACCCTAATAGGGTGATGACATGTTGGACTTTGGATGAAGAAGAAAGGGAAGCTTGGGTTAGGTATTTGTTATCGTAGTAAGTTCCGCTAGGAAACTTGTTTGAAGAATTCGGAGTCGTGTTTGTATTTTGTAGTCATATGGTTAACTAATTTTGGTCGTATGTTAGGACTAACTCTAGTTATATGTTGGAACTAATTCTAATCGCATGTTGGAACTATTTTTAGTCCTATGTCGTTTAATCATGTGTTTGGACATTTATGTTAATATATTATGTTTTTAATTAATTGTCCGGAGAATATGTTTGTTTATATTAATTTTATTAAATTTGTTATGGTTGAATACTTGTAGTTTATTAGGAGGATTACGTAACTTCAAGTAATGCTTCGATGGGAATTTTTTTTATTAAAATTATATATTTTTAGAATTTTTTTATTAATTAAAATGTATTAAAAGATAATATTAATTAAATTTTAGGTCGAAGGCGTTTTGGGAGGGACAAAGGTTATGGACTTGGAATAGTTTGGGGTTTTGTTATGGAGCTAACATTATTTAATGGGCTAGTGTTATGTATTTACTATTTTAGGGTAATTATGTCATTTTACATGTTTTTAAGTTTCAATTTCAGTAACAAATGTACCAACCAAACACATAAAGGATTCACAAGAAAATCATTTCAAATTCCAATTCAAATTCCAATTCCAATTCCAATTCAAATTCCAATTCCTTGCAAAACATTCTGCGAACCAAACAGCCCATAAGTGATTAAAAAATAAAGCATAAAAATGGGTAAACCATGAACGCAATTTTGAAAGTGATAGCTTTGACTTATGATTCCGATTTGACTTTGAAAAAGTGCATGTCAACCTTCTACTCAATCTGCAGCTATGAGCACGTTCACATTTGATTTCACATAAGTGCACGCTAGTATCATGGCACATTTGAATCACTTCTTTAAGCCGCACCTCCGCCCACTATAATACAACAATGTCAGGTTAATTATAATATTATAACCTAAATATATCAAACTACATTAAATTCGTTTGTTAGTTATTATTTATATAAACAAACAAAGTTATTATTTATATAAACAAACAAAGTTGTGCCAAAAATAAGCTCGCTTGATATACGAGCATGTGCCCATGCTTCATTCATCAAGCTTGGGTAGGTTCACGAGCCTCAATGATGCTATTATTTATATTTTTTTAGAAAAATGACATTTTTTGTGTTTTTAGATCACCACACTCCTAATTTGGAGAGTCTCGTTGCTCCACTTTGGCTAGACCATTTTGTTTTAACCGTGCTTATGTTGGCTTCAGAGTTTAGCTTGAGTGTTCCCCCGGGAAATCATAGTGTCAGTTGCCATGTGACAGTCGTTATGCCGCCACAAAGGCATAAATCTTTGGCGTAACACACAATGGGACGGTATCCCTGGTGGGCTTGGGATCCAAACTGACAACCTCACAAGGATAAGCTCAATCCTTCATTGCCATAATGATTATGACACAAGTGAGAATCGAACTTAAGTCTCTGTCACACCCTCAAAATCCACTAACGGAGTTTTATCGTCAGAGGGTGTGAACTAACAGGATCGGAATCATCAGTTATAATCAAACCATAAAATAAAGTTTCAAAACCATGAAAACGTTTACGAGTAAATAAATGCGGAAGCGTAAAAACCTTTAATCAAAAGTTGCGTCACGCAGGACGACTTAAAACCAATGATAACCGTTAAAATAAGTTTGCATAATAAAAGCGTTTTTCAAGCAATGCATGTCCTAAACCGCGCGTCCGCCTCGGCTACCTGAGAATAACATACTAAAAGTGTTAACACAAGGTTGGTGAGTTCACAAGTTATATAAAAATAAACGTTTAGCGTTTGCATTCAGCGTTACAGCGTTTTGCGTTACCAGATAGTGTTACGTCAATTATATATCTATAGGTAGCTAGCTTATAAAGCAAGTATTTACTAAGTGTTCGACACCGAAGCTGACTCGTTTATTAAGTGCCTTGTCACCAGGTGCTCCAGACCATGGTACGTGTTAGCCAAAATTACACCCGCTCGACCTCCAGTCGAGTTTAGCGTTGGGTGGGGTTTGTCAAACCCAGTAGTACTACTCAACAGTGACTCGCTATTCTAAATATTAACCGTTTCGATGTGTAGGACTTCAAATGTTTCGTTTGCCACTTAGCCTTTACAAGTGATATATAATTTATAACAAAATCTTAAATGCGTTGTGGAGTATGCCATCTCCCCCAAGTTAAAAGCGTTTGAAAACAGTTTAAAGAGGGGAAAGTGAAACTCACTGTTTGCGAAGAATTTCCCAAATTAAATCACCAAGATGCGCGTCACAGAAAAACTCTCTCTAGCGTTCTAAAACAACAAAGAGATTTTTCTAAGTGTCGGAATATTATCGAGTCTCTAGACCCGGCACATAATACCTATGCACATAACATGTTTCGTGTTTCGTTTGTGAATCGTGTGTGACTTTAACAATGTATTTGTGATACGTTACATGTGTAAGCAACCATTTACGTGTCACGTATTCATAAAGTACATCACTAGCAATTTCTTCCCGTAAGGGCAATTTGGTCAACACATAACAATTAACTAGCAACTATTCCCCATAAGGGCAATTTGGTCAAATCATTACAATCAATTAGCTATTATTCCCCGCAAGGGCATTTTGGTCAAAACACGACATTTATCTTGCAATCATTCCCCTCAAGGGCAATTTGGTCAAAACACGATAATAAATTAGCAAGTATCATGTTTCATGCAATTTCACAAAACTCAGCAGCTAGTTTCACCGAGACAGAAATCCTACTTGAAAGATTGTACTATTCCACCGATCATAGTATCTCAATTAATTCACCAAAAATCATCACAGAAGCACATATGTCTTAGGTTTCCAGAACATATTTTATTACATTTTTATTCCTCATAGTTTTCTCACAATCATCAAATCATTACAGCAAACTCATAACAGTCAAATTCATGCGCAACAGAATGTTATTTGCAATTCCCGTTAAACGAAAAATCCAATAAATGCAAGACCACTTGGGTTAGGTTCCTAACTCAATAAGTCAACTTCCAGAAGTGGAACCAACCCAATTGGTCTCGTAGTTCATGAGATATAACATTTACAACACAACCTAACAGCAGGTCTAACAACTCAGCTTTGCACAATGTTTTTGTAAAATCATAAAAGTTAACTTCTACTTGTCCAAAAATTACAAGTTTATATTCTTTAGAAACTAGACTCAACCTAGTTTACTGTAGTACCAATAATCTCAACCAATTTTCATGTTTACACTTCGTTACAGTCACTTAAACATCAAATACACATTCTGTCCAGAAACTGTTTGCATCCAAACTCAACATAATAACAATCTATGAACTATCATGCATTCATATAACCCTCTAGACTCCATAAACACCATCCATGCACATCAATTACACATTACACACAAGATTAGGGTTTTTGTTTGAACTCAAATCAAAGACACAACAATCAACATGTTACAATATCAATTCTACTTATCAAATCATTACTCAATCAACAACAATCATATTGATTACATGTATATATGAAATCGGCAGCTTAGGGTTTACAATTAACCCAACAAACATCAAAATCAAGTAATAAGAATGTATAGGATAATCAATTATACCTTCCTAGCACCTAGTTTCTCAATCAAACACTTGATATCTTGATTGTATGTGTGTGCAAAAGTCGACGGCAGCCAAGGGTTCTCAAGGGGATTTCCGATCGGGATCTTGTGGGTTATGATAATAAGTTAGGGTTAAGTTATTAAGGATATATTTATAGAGTACTATGTTACACCTTGGCCCCTCCACTTCTAAGTATTACTTTTCCTAGCTTAAACTAATTTAGTTCTTGTTTCTTGTCTAGCATTACACACAATATAATCAAGTAACACATATGTTAACACATAATTATTATGTTGACGTTTTTCGTTTATTCATCAATCGTTTGCGTCAACTCGTTTGCGTTTTGGTGCAAATCCCGAAAGACTACACATGTAGTAAGTGTTAAGCGTCATTCAAACCCTAGTTTAAATGTAATGAAGTGTGTGTTATAGATTCAGTGATCTTAAGTTTGAATTGACGGAGTTGAGTTAACGGAGTTAACCTGAAATTGACGATTGTCACAGTCTCCACCGAAGAACCCAAATCTTCCTAATACTAGGCCACAAGTGGTGGATAAATATATAACAAATATATATTTACATAAAAAGTTTTATTATATAATAGTTATGATAAATTTAACTACTAAATGTATATATTATGTTAGATATAAAGAATTTAACTATATGAAAATAATTATAGATGTAAATAAATAAATTAATTAATATAATAGATAATAAAAATTAAAATAACCCAATCCGGGTCGAGCTCGAACTTGAAAAACTAATTACGAGCCAAGTTGAGCTTTAGAAATAGAGCTTGAACGAGTTGAGCTCGAGCTTAGGCGAGCACTGGCTCGGCTAGCTAAAGAACTACACGAGGAAGACTTAAGCTACTCAAGAGTATTAATGCATTGATCACGTAAAGAGGTTAATTAGCGTATGAAGACTTAAGCTAGTAGACAATGTATTGAATATCGATGATAAAACATTAAATTTCTTGATTAAATGATTAAACTCATAGATATATATAGATATAACAAAAGTTTCATTTGCTTTAGTTTATAACATAACTGATGTTATTTCATTTCCTCTCCGGTCTTCTTCTACTCTTCACGGTCTCGGTTTCCTTCTTTGAAATCCAACACTTTTCTACCATTTCCTCTCTTACTTTCTTCGACGAATCCAAACCCGTTCAAATTCCCCTAGAACTACCATATTGATGCGAATTACCATTTACCACCAGTGATTCTTCCATACGGTTTGATGCTATGAACCCCAAAGACCAACAAAAACCAAATTAGAAAATTTATAAATTTATAGCTATAAATCTAATGTATATAATCAAGCCCAATTAAACACTAACATAATTATACAAACATCTAATATAAATATTCAAGCCCACAACTATACAAATAAAAAAAATAAAAATTAAGTCCATGTTATGATGTTGATGGTTACATTGTCTCAAGCCCGATGCCCAAAAGCTAAATTGTTTTAAGACTTGAAGCCCAATTGAATTGTTAATAGTTCCTTTTTTAATATCTAAATAAAATAAAATAGAAAGAGCGGCAATTGAAAAACGAACAACGTGAATTCTAATCTTCTCAAATATGTTAAATTTTTTATCTTTTTATTGTTTTCATTTATATATTCTTTAGGCTTTTGCCACCAGATTATTGTTTATTTAGTTGTTTGGTAGATTAGATTATTGATGACTTGATGGGTGATTTGTAAATGTTTGATCATTTAAATTTTACCATGTGTGTTAATTGGTAGATAAATTACTACATTATGCTTTAATTACTTGATTAGTGAATGTTTGTTTTTTTTAATGTGTGCTTTAGGAATTTTAATTTTTTAATGACCTCGAGATTGGTTTGTGAGTAGTTTTTCAAGCTCGGATTAAGCTCAGCTCACTTCTCATTAAGTAATTTTTATATATTTGTAATTATATATATATATATATATAGGTATTGAATCATTTCAGAATTTTTTTACAGCGAGAAGTGAAGGTGTAACTCCAATAATCCCTAATTTCACTCACTTTCTTATTGTGTAGGTGTGTATGTACGTGTGTAGGTACGTATTTTTGTATATGTGTATGTATGTTTGTATGCGTGTAGGTATGTAGGTTTGAATGTGGCTCGGTACGTTTGTATGTGTGTAGGTAGGTTTGAGTGTGTGTAGCTAAGACATAAATACAACCAACCTACATACATGTAGGTAACATCATAAGAAAGTGAGTGAAATTATAGATTAATGGAGTTACACCTTCACTTCTCGCACTTCTTGCTATGTTCATCCCCTATATATATATTCAATTATAAATTTATATATAACATAAATATAATATTTAGTTATTTTTTCATAACATTATATAGGGGCGAGTTAACGTACAATAATAGGTTATCGTACATTAGGTAAGCGAGACCCTGCACCACCGGATCCTAATTGCAATTAAAACTACGCGGTGGCATAATTGTAATTAAATCAAAAGATACTTCTCGCACAACAAATCGTCACTCGCTGCAAGCCTTCAACCATAATCAAATCATCCACAAAACTAAAGCATAATCAAAATCGATAAACTCATTATCGCTGTAGGTTAATAATATTCAAATTGATTAAAAATTGATGATTTAATCAATCGAATTGATGTGTAAGAGGCTTTAGAATCATCAATCGATTATGGAATTGCAGAAATAACGCACTCAATCGAGCTCTGATTAGGGTTCAAAATATTATGTTTAAACGTTCTGAAACAAAACTGAAAACCTTTAAACGTTCTGACCAAAAAAGAACATCTTTAAACGTTTTGCTACATTCAAAGAAGTTCCGGGTGTTAAAAAAAGGAACATCTTTAAACATTTTAATACTTTCTAAGAAGTTCAGGGTGTTTAAAAAAGTTTAGAAGTTCCGATAAAGTTTAGAAGTTTTAAGAAGTTCTGGGTGTTCATACGTTCACTTGATATAATCATATTGTTTATACGTTCTACTTGTTTATTCATTCTTTTAATACGTTCTACTTGTTTATACGTTCTGTTTATACTAACCCATCTTCAGTAACATCAAGCCTGATTTACAATTCATAATCGATCCCAAGTTAATAATCAGACTGTTTATATGAATAGTTAATACGTGCTACTTGATATCATCAGATTGTTTATACTTTATGTTAATACATTCTGTAAATACGTTCTACCATATCGTAGAACGTTTAAGCAAACAAACATGAATGAAACGTTTAATCACTTTATATAATATCTTATTCATAAAAAAATCATCAATCAACAGTCAATTTGATAATCGATTATATTATATGAACAAATATGGAACGTATTAAAAGTTCTGCAAATGGGTTTCTGCGAACGGCTTATTTCAGTTCAATCCAATTGAATTGGTGTTTGCAAATAGTTTAATCACTTTATATAATCTCTTATTTATAAAAAAAAATCATCAATCGACAGTCAATTTGATAATCTATTATATTATATGAACAAATATGGAACGTATTAAAAAGTTCTGCAAATGGGTTTCTGCGAACGGCTTATTTCAGTTCAATCCAATTGAATTAGTGTTTGCAAATAGTGTCGGTGAAGATGGTTGAATCGATGTAGCGTTTAATTAGGATGGAAACGAATTGAAATTATTTACAAGTTTGCCACTGCGTGTCTTTTGAAATCGACGTTTAAAATTGTCGCGTACGTATTGTACGATAAGTTATTAGCGTATTTGATCCTTTACCACATTATATAACTAGTTAATTTTATATATATTATAAAAATTCATGTAAGCTCGCAAGTTGGCTCGAGCTCTAAGCAAAGTACGGGCTTAGGCTCTGGCTCGTTTATTAAACGAGCTTATCTTTTCTCGTTTAAGCTAGGCTTGATCGAGCTGTTTTACAAGCCAATCTCGTGTAGCTCGCGAGCGACTTGGCTCGTTTGCACCCCTACTTAGCGGTAGTTTACAACTTCCATTATTAGTATACTTGTATGGTTGTTATCTTTAGTATCATAGCTGCATTTTATGTTATATGGATTATCATATTCCAAACTGTACGAGTAAAAAAATATTTTTGGAGCCGAGGGTCTCAGCGTCTATATCCACTGGAATAGAGGTAAGGTCTTTGCCCCCATTACAGTATTACACCCTCCCCGGATCCTACCAATAGCAGTGCTATGAGTGGAATTATGCTGGATACGATTATTGTTTGTTTGATGAAGAGTTGTTTATATTGCAAACCAAGCGTCTTGCTTTGATTTCATTTGAATCCTCTATGATCCGATTGACATATGGTTCACACTTCATAGCCTAATATACAAGATAGATTTCGAAACGTGTTTATGATGTTTTGTATCGTTGCCTTTTAGGATGTTAATTAAAGTCTCGTATCATTGTGTTACTATGTTTCTTCACCTGTATCAGCGCATCCGAATATCCGATCATGCTGACAATAGTTTTTAATAATGCAGCCATGAAGCCGAATCTGTTTAAAGAATTGTGAAAGAGATCAAGGCACCTTGTATCACAAATACTCAATTCTTGAAGAGAAGCTAATAGGAATAATACCTCGTGTGAAGAGGTGAAGTCATTACTAAGAACGGGATTAGACGATGTCTGCATGATAGAGATACGGGGAATGGGTGGTGCGGGCAAGACTACAATTGTCAAATCGGTATTTTCAGAACTCTCAAATCAGTTTGATATTACAAGATTTGTTAGAAACGTTAGAGAAATTACAGAAAAGTCTGGTTTGCATTCTGTGCAAAAAGAATTGCTCTTGTCAGTGGACAAGAACATGGAAATAGAGAGCTCCAAGGAAGCATGTGCAAAAAGAATTGCTCTCACGGATCCTCTTGAAGGGAGGTCTACTTTACGACCAGCTGATATTCTTGTGTTCGGGTGGGCAGGGGGGAAACACGCCTGTGTGGATCTTACAGGAGTGTCTCCTCTTGTTGGGCTTAGGGACCGTGGGTTTGTTGTGGGTCAGGCTGCGTTGAAGGCTGAATCGGGCAAAGTTGTTAAACACGAGAAAGCTTGTTTAGATAATCAACATGTCTTTCTACCATTTGCCTTTGATACATTTGGTTTTCTGGCTCCAGAGGCTGTGAAATTTTTGAGTAGGGTTCAGCGTGTCGTACACGGAACCTCTTCAGCTTCTAGGTCCCAAAGCTTCGTTTTTAGCAGAATTGGCTTTGCTATTCAAAAGGGGGTTGCGGCGCAGCTTGTTGCCCGTTTGCCTGCCACTTTATTGTAATCGTTTTATAGTAAAAGGCAAATCTAAGTATTATAAATAAAATGTTTCGGCGCCAAAAGGAACTTATTATTCTTGATGACGTTGACCAAAGCTTACCTCTATTTATCGTACATACTTACATAAGGATCTATCTCAAAATTCAACTTTTTTTTAAATCTTTCATGTAATTATAGTTCAAAATGTAATGTCAAATAATAAATAATGAACTACAGAAAATTGAAAAATGCCGTCGCTTTTTCCAGCTTTTAGGACCAGGCTTTATTAAGTCTACTAGGACTGGTCTTTGTGCATCTCTATATTATCCCAACTGTACATTTATAATTTAAACTCATAAATATATAAAAAAACTGAATTTGCAAATGATTCTTATTTCTTTCAGCTCGATGAATCAGTAATAACTATAATGTTAAATATATTGATGGGTATCTGGCAGGTTTAATACTGAAACCATCGGAGTTGGGCAAACAGTGATCAAATTACCTGAGAATTGGCGTAATGTAATCACAGGGGTTTCACTATGTGTTGTTGCAGACTTCATGGGCCTAATTAGACCTGCCAGCTTAACCTTATCAACTGCGCCCATTCCATCCGTGACCAATAGTAGATCGTATCATCCTGACAGATTACGCATGTGGCTGGAACATGTGTCGTTTGATCTGCTTCAACTTTCATATGTGCCTGATTGTCCGGCCTGATTGGATTACACCTAACCCAGGTCTTATTTTGACTATTTCAACAGAGAGTATTGGTGTAAAGATACGTTGGGTGCGTTTAATTTACAAAGAACTTGGTTTGGAAAAGGTAAATAGCTCATCGGCTGAAGTGGGGCCTGTGTTGAAGAGACGAGCAAACCTTCTAAAATGTTTTAGAGAGACGGAATATGAAGCTGTGACTTACTGTCTGCAGCCGAGCATCAAATATGTTCCCGAGGGAGATGCATGGTTTGACAGGTTGTCCTGGAACAAGAAGCATGAGTACTACAGATCAGGTAGATCTTCAATGAAGGTAGGAATGAATATTCTTGATTAATATGTTCATTATTGTCTACGTGGTGGATGAACATAATAATTAATGGGAAATTTCCTCTCAAGACTGAAATTAGCGAGTAACTACGATGTTTATAATACTTTTGGGAATGAATGATAACTCTACGGATAGCTAATATCCAAACTATTTGCTAGTGGTGTTCCGGTCCGATTTGGTTTAAAACCTGTGCGAACCGACGATCGTAACATCTTTGACCGTAATGGTTGACCCCGACCCTTCCTTAGTAGCTCCGCCAATGCTTCTGCAACACTTGGTTGGCAGTCCTGTATACTTATCACACTAACCCTTTGAGGTTAGCCGTACGTTATACATTAACCTGCCTATAGCGGTTAAGGAGTTGTTCAAGTAATTTTATACACTGACCACAAAGAGAAGAGCTTATGCACTTGATGAGCTAGTGTAAGTATTCATATACTGATCACGTAAAAAGATTAGTGTATGAAGTCTGAGAAACATTACAGTGTTATCACATTGACCACGTGAGCACTTAATCGTGTGTTGATTAATCACCTCGATCAAATGAAGTTTCGAAAAGACCCAGTGTCTGTGTGTTCAAGCCTAAACTCGTTGCACTGATTAGGGCAAGTTCAAGCATTTCGGTCAAAGTCAAAGATTAGACTGATGTGAAGATTAAGTGTCTCATACAATATGTTCAATTATTTTTATGAAATTTGGCAAGTATCTCATACATTATCAAATACAGTGAAGATTCAGATATTCAGACATTGTAATGCATATTGATAATAAAACATTAAAGCATTCAACTTCATGCCTAAACTCATAGATATATAGAATGATATAACAAAAGTTTCATATACATATGTACTAGTAACATAACAATAACATAATCTAGTTTAATTTACCACAACGATGTCATCTCATTTCCTCTGAGGTCTTCTTCTACTCTTTTCAATCTCCATTTCCTTCTTCGAAACTGCATAACTCCCATCATCTTGCATATTCATATCAAACACTCTCAAATTTTCCCTCTTACTTTCCTTTCTCCAATTACTCCCATTTTCTCTCTTATTGATTCCATCTTGATATTTATTATCCGAACCCGAACCAGTGCCAATTCCCCTCCTACCATTCACATTCCCCGAATTCTTTATATAATCCCGGTCCTCATTCTGTTCACCCGAATTCCCATCGGTTAGCCTTCCGTACGGTTTAATACTATGAACAACTCCCTTAGGAAAAAACCGAGCCGAAGGCACCCCCTCAACAGTCTCAAACAACTGAGGCCCATCTTTCTCGGACCACAAATCAAACCCACCCGGTTTCTGAAACCGGTCGGCCAAAACCTTCAATTGCTCATCAGCGGAGACCGAGAACAATTTAGGAGCTTTCTCAACGACCTCCCACGGCCGCTCGAGCTCCGAAACAGCTGCGGCTAGCTCGGCTCGTTTTCGCATTTCGTAAACCTGGCGTTCGCGGGCAAGGCGGGCTCTGAGGAGTTGTTTGGCTTTCTTGGCTTGCATACGTTTCCACTGCCACTTGGATACGCCGCCTGGGTATGTTCGTGGGCCTCCGCCCATGCGGATGGTGGTTGATGGGGGTGGTTTGGAGATTGAGAGGTGGGTGAATCTGGATGTGAGGAAGGTGTGGGTCGGGTCGGGTTGGATGTGGGTTGAGAAGGATAAGGGGGATTGTGTTCGTGTTTGTGTTTGGAGAAGCCACGGCGGCGACATGGTGGTGGACGCTATCTCAACTCTGAAGACAAAACACCAGATGATTGACGATTGAAGACCGAAGAGAAAAGGATATTATTGTCTGGGTTTTGCATTGCTTGGTCCCTGTATTATTGAATGATTGCTGGTACAGACACCTAAGTTGTAACTATTTTGGATTGAGTCCATTAAAACTTAAGATTATTTTTTATTTTATATAACGGCACCACATCATCATCGTACTCAGTATATCCCACTGATAGCAAAGTTATGGTAGGTCTGAGGAGGGTAGGAGTAGGCAGGCTTACTTACTCTACTCTGTATGAATAGAGATGATGCTTCCTTCCAAATAGACCCATGGCTCAATAGTAGTTTTGAATCAAACATTGGACATAAGGCACATAGCACTCAACCATCGGTTGACTGGTGCATGTACTCTTGTCTTTCAGCTATTAACACAACCACATGATGCTTGATTAACCTTCCCTCACTTTTAACGTTATTTTTACGAAATTAGCAAAATAACGTTAGAATTACTAAATTTTAGCACGGTTAAATTAAAGAGAAGTTTCAAATAAGTAACGACTCTTTAAAGTAATTTCTACAATGTTGCATCATTATTATTAGACAAAGTTATTTTTTTAAAAATTTATCATGGTTTTGATTTGATGTATATTACAAATATGTAAATCAACCTCCTTTAATTGTTTCTTATTGTATATGCCATCTATTATTGCAAATCAAACAATTGTTAACACGTGATCCGTAGTTTTTGTATGACGTTATAACATAGTGTTGTTTTACCGTACATTTGAAAGATCAGCATAAGCTTGATTAGTTAAATTTTAGTCATGCATGATTATATAGAACTTTAGGCTTATAAATGACATAAATGATGAATTTGTTCATTAATCATGGTTGCATACTGTCACACCTTGACCAAAGGCGGCGAAACATGCCGGGGTGTAATGATTGCCCATAAGCGCATGGCACTATTTAAAGCGACAATATTTAACAAACTCATTTCATTTCACCACATCGAAAATGTCACATAACCAAATATTCATAAGTCAAATACAACAAAATATAACAAAATATAGCAAATCAAATATTGTTCATTTTTGCTAATATCCTAACGGTATTTGTGACGTTTTCTTCACCGAACTCCATAATCAACCTAGATGCGAACCTGTAACATTTCATAAAATAAAGTTTATTAACACAAAGGTTTATGAGCAATTCATAAGTTTGAACTTGTAGATATATAGTAAGAAAGATCCACAAAACTAGTATACGAAACAATAAATAAAAGCCATAATTTGGATAAAATCGCTAATAGAATTACGTTAGGAACACCTAACTATAAGGGGATACTGAAGAAGCACTAAACCACCCCTCAAGGTCTAACACGTTAGTCCGAGGGTTATGGTCACGTATTCTACACGGGGGGTTATAAAACCTTCTTGGCGCAGACAAGTGTAACCTGCAAAACAGAACACCGTGAGCTCGTTACGAGGAATGGGGGGGGGGGATTCTCTCGTAACCACCCTCTGGCGTGAGAATGTACTTGATAGTCTGAAATAGTCTAATTTGACAGTGATAGAAGGAGAAAGTATATCCTTTACCATTTGGAGGTTCATTGGTATTTATAGCCGGAAGAGAGAGAGTGTGACTAACCACCTTGTCAGGTTCTCCACCAATAATATTCTCCATTCGTGTGATTGTGGTGGTTGATGGAAGTTGGTGGGCATCATGGCCTTTTGACAAGAATGTGATTGCACTGTTTGTATCATCCTTTATGTGTTATCCAATCCCCATTGGTTTGGTGTTTATCCCTAAGCGGGTTACCATCCTTTTGTCCCATGCTTGTGGGACCTTTTCATTACTATTCCCGAGGTCAGGGATAGTTACTTTGGACTTCTATTCTTGGCGTCATGCATTACGCCTCGAGTTAGTAGCATGCTGGCGCGTATTGTTCCGCCTGGCGTATGTAACTAGTTTTATACTTAGCCAAATGGTGGGTTTCATACCCTACCTCTACAAGTCCCCCTAGTTCACAGTCGCCTTTCTTTCAAGAAGTGGGGGCTGTGGACTTATCATGGGCTTTTGGTTGTGCGTTCACCAATTTTCGTCGTTGGTTTGGTTTTCTTTTGTGGATGATCCCACATGTTCGTCGGGGTGACTTTATTGATTGTAACCGCAGTTTTGCGGCTAATATATGTTAAGTTACCCCGTGGCGTGGCCTATATTGTCTTGTGAGTTATCGTAAATCATCCCGTGACGATGCCTGTTTAGGCGGGTGATTTAATTTAAATCGTCTTTTGATGTCGCCTGGTTTGGCGGATGATTTAGTTTAAATCGTCTCTTGACGTCGCCTGGTTTGGCGAGTGATTTAGTTTAAATCGTCTTTTGACGTCGCCTGGTTTGGCGGATGATTTAGTTTAAATCATCTCTTGACGTCGCCTGGTTTGGTGAGTGATTTAGTTTAAATCGTCTTTTGACGTAGCCTGGTTTGGCGGATGATTTAGTTTAAATCGTCTCTTGACATCGCCTGGTTTGACGAGTGATTTAGTTTAAATCGTCTTTTGACGTCGCCTGGTTTGGCGGATGATTTAGTTTAAATCGTATTTTGACGTCGCCTGGTTTGGCGGATGAATTAGTTTAAATCGTCTTTTGACGTCGCCTGGGTTGGCGGGTGATTTAGTTTAAATCATCCCTTGGCGGAGCCATGTTTGGCGGGTGATTTAGGTTAAATCATCCCTTGGCGGAGCCTTGTTTGGCGGGTGATTTAGGTTAAATCATCCCTTGGCGGAGCCTTGTTTGGCGGGTGATTTAGGTTAAATCATCCCTTGGAAGAGCCTTGTTTGGCGGGTGATTTAGGTTAAATCATCCCTTGGCGTAGCCTTGTTTGGCGGGTGATTTAGGTTAAATCATCCCTTGGAGGAGCCTTGTTTGGCGGGTGATTTAGTTTGAATCATCCCTTGGCGTAGCCTTGTTTTGGGTGTGATTCAGGTTAAATCATATCTTGGCGTAGCCTTGTTTGGCGGCTGATTTAGGTTAAATCATCCCTTGGTGGAGCCTTGTTTGGCGGGTGATTTAGTTTGAATCATCCCTTGGCGGAGCCTTGTTTGGCGGGTGATTTAGGTTAAATCATCTCTTAGCGTAGCCTTGTTTGGCGGGTGATTTAGGTTAAATCATCCCTTGGCGGAGCCTTGTTTGGCGGGTGATTTAGTTTGAATCATCCTTTGGCGGAGCCTTTCTTGGCCAACACTTATCTTGTTTGTTTCCTTCTATATGGATAACGTATGGTTTTGGCGTTGATGGGTTAATTAAATGCAAGTCAGTGAAGTGACTACTGGACGTGACAGTTTGACGACGGTTGCTCTGCCCTGCAGGCTTTCTGCCTGTGTCAGGAGAGTGGGCGAGGATCCCGGTGACGCGCCCAACTGTAACACATATCCTCTGTCACCCTATTATCGTGGAGTTTCCTGATTGGGTCACGTGTCAAATATCCTTTTTGCACCCCCCCTCCCCTCATTAACTGCGATTAGTATAAATAGGGGGAGGTTACACCGTTTAAGCATAATTTTCACCGTTTTCTTTCCTCTAAGCCTTCTTTATTTTATGGCTGAATCCTCTCAATCCTCTAAAAATAAGAAGAATAATAGCATGGAGTTCGTCGGCTGTCGTATGTCTGCCGATGACTTCAACAATGTGGTCAGGGTGTACAACATCGGCCTTGAGTATGAGCTTGAGTTGCCTGCCTCCGGCAAGACAGCTCGTGAGGCTCCCACCGGCAAGATTGCCGTGTACCGGGAGTACTTCTTTCTGGGTAATTTCCGATTGCCCCTTACCCGGTTCCTGGTGGACGTTTTGGATGTGTTTGGGCTGCATCTCAGCCAGATTCATCCGTTCGCAATGGCTCGTCTTCGCCATTTCGAATATACCTGTCATTGTCTCGGTATTATACCGACGGCTGACCAGTTATGTGCTTTCTACCGGTGGCATTTCGCCCATGGGTGGTACAACTTGCTATTGCCTTAGATGCACCATCGAGTTTGCACGAGTGGATGAGTGTGTTCTTCTACATCTCTGTGCGCGTGGTTCCCCATCCCATGTTTGTTACGGATGTGAAGGAGCTTCCTGAGCCGAAAGTGGCTCCTTATACCGGTTCCGGCTGGTATAACACTTTGAAGGCCAGCCTCTCTCCACTCCGTCACTATTCGGAGCGCGCGCTGGTGTTATTCGGCATGAGCCGAATTTGGGATGATGTGACATTTGTGCCTATCATTCTTAACGGCGGTCAAGGTTAGCATCATTTTTAATTTTTGCTCCCAAGTGTGGATTGTTTCTACGATGTTTTAACTTGGTTTTCTTTCAGAGGTTGACGACCGTATGCTCCTCCTGCAGCCTGCGCCCATGGGCGTCAAAATGTTGGGGCGGAGGGAGTTAGGTCCCCGCGAGGAGCCAATCCTTGCTCGGACCGCTCGGAACTTTGTGTTTCCTCTTCCTATGGGGCGATCTCCTGCATCGCGACCGCTGCCACCTCCTAGCTCTGTTACTCTTCATAGTGGTAGGTTCAACTGTTTTCATTGTTTTGCTTTTTATTTGATCATTTTGCTAACTTCTCGTTTTCTTTTTCAGGTAGAAGATCTAACGTTGTGCGCTTTCCTAAGTGCAGTAGTAGAAGCGCACTACGCGGTTTGGGGGAGACGGTTGCGTCTCCGATAGACGCCGCCGCGAGAGACGCCGTGGATGATGATGACGATGTCGTCATGATCTCCAATGTTCCTTTTGAGGAACCGGCGCCTTCTTCGGCATCATTGCTTGAAGCACTCGGTGTGAGTGCCAGCGTGGCGTCTTCCCCAACCACCTCCGCACAGGCTTCTGTTGGCTTCTCCTCACCAACAGGTTCACAGCCTGTGGTTGCTGCGTCTGCGCAGTCTACATCGGGTGCCACTAATATTCTACAGCTGCAGCTTCTGGAACCGTTATGGATACGAGTTTCGTATCTACCGGTCCATCATCATCTTCTTCCTCCTCTTCACTGGGTGGGGCGTTCACTGTTCCAAACCATTTGGGACCCACCCCAGTGATTAATGAAGATAATGAAGAGACACCCCGCGTCTTCAAGAAACCTCGTCTCGGTGGGTTCGTCAAGCGTAGTCTTGTGAAGTCACCAGGTATGATTTTTACATATCCCTATTTGTTTTTATTTTATTTCAGTCGTCTCTAAAAATCGTGTTTGCTTATCGCAGGTTTGTTGGCGATTTCTTCATAAACTGTTCCTTCCGCCACTTCTGGCGTTACTTCACCTCTGGCGGCCCTTTTTGCCAGTTTGCCGTTGATGACAAGTGTTGGCAGCTTGTCGGAGGCTGGGCCTGCTGTACATATGCTGACTTTGCCGATGATGACGGGTGTGGTTGACCCGTCTGAGGCCGAAACCATTGTGACAACTGTCCGGGCGTCAACTGGGTCAATCCCGGTTGTCTCACCACCAGCCTCGTCTACTCAACCGATGAAGGCGATTGTGGACGAATCGCCCAAGGTTAGTCTTGAATCAGCAAGCCTTTCTATTGCTGATTTTTTGAAATCAAGACAGTCTTCACCAGACAAGGGTTTTATTCTTGATGGTGATGAGGTTGTGCCGTTGCCACATTTTAAACTTGGTGCGACGGTACAGGGTAAATTTTTTGAACTCTTAGGTAGCAGAAGCGGTGGCTTTAGCGGATGTTTGAGCGGGGGCGTCCTTGACGTGGATATGGATCCCCGCGATTCCATGGAGGCGAACCAAATTTTCCGCCCTCGATGGACCATTAACTGCGGCGCTAACTTTGAGGATCCTGCTACTTGCTCTGAATATTTGGAGTATGCTGTTCCTCCTGGTGAGCGCATCGCTCGTAAGATCCAGCCTCGGAGTACTTTGTACTCTGACGCCGCTTTTCACCAAGTCCAGGCTTTTTCTTGTTTCACGGAGTTGCTTCGCGAGAACCGTGCCCTCCACGAGGACAAGATTGAAGCCGGTACTCGTATCAGAGAGATGGAACAAATGGTGAAGGAAGCCGAAGCCGGCGTCTGGAAAGCCGGCAAAGAGTCGTCTGATCATCGCCAGGCGTTAAGCGCTGTGAAGGCGAAACTGGCGAAGGCTGAGGCTGACCTTGAAGAGTCTGCCCGCGAGCGCGCTGCCCGTTATAAGGAGTTTGAGACTGCGTGCAAGAAGTCCAACGCTGATCTTGCATACGCACGCAGTCGCGCTCTTGCTGCGAAGGAGGCTTCCGCCCGACTCGAGAGTGAAAACGCTTCATTCCGTAAGCGTATTGAAGAGTTGGAGGCGGAAGCTGCGTTGAGGAAGGCGGATGCTGGCAAGCTGGCTGACACATTGGTTTCCTCGCCAATGAGGAAGCCATTAAATTTTTGACTTCTGAGCTTGCTGCCGCTACTGCTGACCGCGACTGGTTGTTGAAGCATGCTATCCGCAAGGTATTACCTTTGTCCCTTTTTCTTCGATTTTTCTTTTTGTTTATCCTACTAACTATTGTTTTTTATGTAGGTTGCCCAACACATCATTAGCGATGATGACTTGACTCGCTGTGTTGGAGTCCTCGTCAATGCTTCCCAACAGCTTGGCCATAAGGCTGGTTTCCAAGAAGCCCTTACGCATATGCGTGAGAACCTTCCGCTCGAAGCCTACGCTCTTCACGCCGTAGATGTGGACAAGGAGTATACTGCCGCCGAGATAGAATATGACTCCCTTACGTTCCCTATTCTCTCGCAAGTTGCTGAGTTTGCGAAGGAAGAAAATGGCGTGCAGCTGTTGAGGAACTTGCTTGAGCCCTTGCAAGCTGGGCTTCCGCCGCTCCTGCAGGTAGTCAAGAAGACAGCGTTGTCGTTGACTCTGGGAAGAGTATCAACGATTTATATTAGGCTATGTCATCCTGGCTTGTATTTTGCCCTTTTTTTTTCTTTTGTATGCGGGCTTAGGTGCTCGCTTGTAAATTTTTTTTTTGTGAAATGCGGAGTATCGTTTCCATTCAAGTTTGACCCTTGGCCTGTTTTTACAATTGGAATCGATTTACATATAACACTTTCGCAATTGCGCTGCATTCCATGTTCTAGGAATCGTTGAGCCATCGAGATGCATCAGAGTGTAGGCGCCTTTTCCCAATACTTTCTTAATCTGGTATGGGCCTTCCTAAGATGGGGCTAGTTTGCCCTGTGGTTGTGCTCTTGATGCCTCGCTGCGAAGAATGTAATCTCCGACATTGAACTCACATATTTTTACTTTGGCCTTGTAATACTTTTGTAGCTGGCGCTTGTAATTTTGTTCTCTCATTGCCGCCAACTCTCGTCGTTCTTCGAGAAGCATTAGGTCTAACTTCCTTTCAGCATCGTTATCTTTCGGTAGTGTGATTCTTGGTGAAGGAACGCCGACTTCGGCGGGGATCATTGCTTCGGTACCTAGGTTAGGCTGAACGGCGTTTCTGCATTGCTTGTGTTCTTATTGCCCATAGTACATGAGGTAATTGATCAACCCATCCTGACTTGTGATTTGCCAATATTTTCTTGATTTCGCCGATGATCGTTCTGTTGGCGCGCTCTACTTCACCATTCCCTTGTGGGTGAGCCATGGAGGTAAACGTCTGCTTGAGGTTGAGCTCTTTTAACCATTTTTGGATATGTTGGTCAGCAAAATGTGTTCCGTTGTCGCTGACCAAATTCATGGGTAGTCCAAAGCGACATATTATAAATTCCCAGATGAATTTCTTGATGCTGGTTGCGTTGATTGTTGCTACCGGCTTTGCTTCGATCCACTTTGTGAAGTAATCGATCGCAACTATCAGAAATTTGACGCGACCTGGCGCCTCTAGAAATGGTCCGGTTATATCAATTGCCCATTCCTGAAATGGCCAAGAAGCTGTCACCGGTATCATGTCGTTTTTTGGCCGCAGGGTGTTTGGTGCGTGGCGTTGACAGGCGCTGCATTTTCTCAATTCTTTTTCGGGGTCAACGTGCATGCCTGGCCAATAGTATCCCGTGTTCATGATTTTCGCCACCACCATTCTCGGACCTGCGTGTACGCCACATATTCCTTCATGGATTTCTCTGAGCAGATAATTTGCGTCTTGTGGGTCTACGCATCTGAGAAGTGGACCCAAGTACGATCGCCTATACAGGATGTCTCCTTGAATTGTGTAATTCAACGCTTTATGGCGGATCTTCCGCGCATCTGCTTTCTTTTCTGGCAAGATACCTCTTGCGAGGTAATTGATGATTGGTGTCATCCAACTGTTTTCTGTTTTTGAGCAAACTAGAATTTCTTTGTTCATTATTGAAGGTGTTGCCAGGACTTCGACGCGGACATCTTTTGCAAGGTGCTCAAATCCAACGGATGCAAGTTTGCTTAGGGCGTCGGCTTGTTTGTTTTCGCTTCTATTGATGTGTTTCACTTTGCATGTGGCAAAAGTTGCCATTAGCGCCTTAGCTTGCGCCATGTATAACGCCATCTTGTCGTCCTTCGCGTCATATGATCCTTCAATTTGGTTTGCCACTAACATGGAATCCACGTGCGCTTCCAAGTGGCGGGCCCCTAGCTTTTTTGCGATTCTCAACCCTGCCAACAATGCTTCGTACTCCGCCTCATTGTTTTTGCTTTTGAATTCTAGGCGTAATGCGTACGTAAAATGTTGCCCTTCTGGGTTGGTTATTTTTAGGCCCGCTCCTGCGCCTTCGTTTCGTTAGACGCTCCGTCTGTGAACATTTTCCAGACTTCATCTTGTTTCTGATCTATGGGGGCTTCGATCTCTATTTTGCATTCTTCTCCTTTCTCTTAATGGATTTTTGCGATGAAATCGGTCAAAACCTGGCCTTTGATTGCTAGCCTTGGTTAGTACTCGATGGCATATTCTCCCAACTCTATCGCCCATTTAGCAAGCCTCCCAGACAATTCTGGCTTGCTCAGTACATTTTGCAAGAGAAAGTTGGTAAGAACATGTATTGGGTGGCCCTGGAAGTATCTTCTTAAACGTCGCGCTGTCTGGACCAAGGACAAGACTAACTTTTCCAAGGTGGAGTATCTTGTTTCTGCATCCGCCAGAGTTCGGCTTATGTAATAAATGGGTGTTTGAATACCGTTCCTTTCCACCATCAAGACTGCGTTAACTGTTTTTTCTGATGCTGCTAAGTATACTATTAATGGTTCTCCAGCTTTGGGTGCCGTGAGTGTTGGCAGAACTTCCAGGCGTGACTTAATTTCTTGTAACGCCGCTTCTGCTTCGCCCGTCCATCGGAATTGAGAATTCTTGAGGCAATTTCTCAGGGTCGAGACGAACTGGAATGATTTCTCTGCATGACTAGATAAAAATCTGTTTAGTGCAACTAGTCTGCCATTCAGCGTTTGCACTTGCTTGACTGATTTTGGCGATGGCATTTTTCGTACGGCTTACAATTTTTCTGGGTTGGCTTTGAAGCCACCATTCGTCACAATTACTCATAGGAATTTTCCCTCTTCCATGCCGAAGGAACATTTTCCTGGGTTGAGCTTCATGCTAATTGACCTTAGTGTGTTGAAGGTCTCCTCAATATCTTTTAACATGGCTCCTTCCGTCTTGCTTTTAATGACGAGATCTTCCATGTAGACTTCCAAATTCCGGCCAATTTAGGGTTTGAACTCTTTGTCCATCAACCTTTGGTAAGTGGACCCGACGTTTTTGAGGCCGAATGGCATCATTTTATAACAGTACGTTCCGCTGTTTGTTCTGAACGTTGTCTTGTCTTGATCTTTTGATGCCATGTGGATTTGGTGGTACCCCTTATAAGCGTCTAGGAAGCATTTGAACTGAAAAGGTACCAGCGCGTCAAATTTAAGGTCGATTTCTGGCAAAGGGTAGCAATCTTTTGGGCATGCCTTGTTTAGATCTTTGAAGTCAATACACATGCGCCATTGCCCATTCTCCTTGGGTACCATTACCGGGTTTGCTACCCAAGTTTGGTATTGAATTTCTCTGATTATACCTGCGTCGATCAGCTGCTGGACCTGCTCATCACAGGCTTTTGCTTGTTCTGGCCCCATCTTTCTTCGCTTTTGTACTACCGGGACGAAACTTGGGTTAACTTTTAACTCATGTTCCGCCTTGCTTCTTGGGACTCCCGTCATGTCTTCTGGGGTCCAAGCGAAGATATTGATGTTTTTGAGTAATAAGGTTTTAAGCGCCTCACGCGCTCCTTCTGAGATGTTTGGGCCAATGGTTATGCTTTGCTCTGGGAATTTCTTGTTAAGCACCCATCTTTCCGCTTCTCTAATTTTGTTCGTTTTTTGCATTTTTGGCGCTTTCCTCTCCGCCATGTTGCATTCTTTGTTGGCGTGGATCATCGCTATCCCGGTCTGGGTTGGTACTCCGACTATCCCATGTGCTGTTGACGGGGTGGCGTTGAAGTCACCAATGGCTTCTCTTCCCAAGATTATATCATATTGTGGGTGAGAAGTTTCCATTACTAGGAAATCAACCTCTTTTGTTCGGGAGTGGAGCCCATCGCTTAGCTCGACTGGGAATGTCAGCTGTCCTAGCGGGTATGCGATACTTTGGTTGAACCCTGTGATTCGGGCGTTCACTACCGTCAACCGTCGTTTGTCTTCTTCATCTACCAGGTCGAAACACTGGCGGTACATGATATTGGACGTTTCCTCTGTGTCAACAAAGAAGAGGGGCGTCCTGTAATGACCCAAAACGGCTGTAATTACTAAGGGTGCCTTTTTGTTCGCCCCTCCGCTGACTCTTGGAAATATGACTTGTTCTTCCTTCCATGGCGCCCATTCTGTCCTCCTTTTCTTGTTCTGAACGTTTCTCGAGATCATATTGGCGTGTAGATCTTTGATCTTCTTTTCTGGTCTTCCGCCATCTCTTGGAGGTGGGCGTCTGTACTTTCCTTGTATGTTTCTGACAAGGTGGTCCAGTTTGCCATTTTTAACACATTCCTCGATCGCGTCTTTCAAGTTGATACACTGATTTGTCGTGTGGCCATGTTGCTCATGAAAGTCGCAATAACTTTTCATATCTGTGCTTGGCCCTTGTTTGACTGGTGCCGGTTTCTTCAGCTGGATCCCTTCGTTGTACATTATGTGGGTTGGGCTTCTTGTCAGCGGAGTCCACCGGGTTGTGTTCGTTTGGGGTGTACTTGGCTGGCCTCTTTGTCTTGTTATGGATGGATCGGACGTGGATTCTCTTTCGCTGTTCAACCTTGACCATACGGAAGACATTCTTTTTCCCTGGCGAGCCCTATTAATGTCATTTATGGCGTCATTTTTTGCCATTTCTTTCCCTAAGCTTTTTTCCATTCGCGCGTACCTTTTGGCCGCGGTCATAACATCGTCCCATCACTGCGGCATGCCATCTCTGCCCGTAAGGTTACGTATAAGATCGTCACACTTTACGTGTTGGCGAAAGGCAGCCCGCAGAAGTTCTTCACTTACGCCGCCGATGTTTAGCCCTTCTTTGTTAAATATTGTGATGAAGTCTTCGAGTGTCTCGTTATCTTTTCTAACGATATTCAGAATGTCCGCCGGGTCACTGATGTGTCGCCGTTGTTGGCTAAATTGTTGTGTGAACTTTTTTGTTAGATCTTCCCAGCTTGTGATTTGGCCATCTGGTAACCTTTCAAACCATGCTCTAGCGGCTCCCACGAGGGTTAGCGTAAAGATGTGGCACCATAACGGCATAGTCCATCCAGACACTAAACCCGCAGCCGTGAAGGTTTGCATGTGATCGTCTGGATCTGAGATACCATCATACTGGCCCACCGTTGGTGGGATTTTTGGGTTTTCTGGTAGCTCTGCTTCAGCTATTCTTGCTACGAACTTTGATTTTCCTGCCGATGTTGTTGGTCGATACGGCTTGGAAAAATCAACGACCGCTTCTGGGTGGTATTTTACCAATTTTTTGACGTCTGTCTCTTTCCAGCTATCTTCATAGTCTGGGTCATCTAAACGTGAGTCTGCTTTTAGATTTGACCGTTGTGACTTGTCTCCTGCTTTGCTGGTTTGCTTAGCAGGAGATGTTTTAGCGAAAGGTGTTTTCGCACGAGCTGGTGTTGAGTTCTCCTCAGATTCGTCATCTTCGTTGCCACTAGAAGCTGTATCAAACAGTGATCTAGGTTTCACAACGGATGCCATTTTTTCTTGTACTTTGTCTCTTAATTTTTGTTGTTCAGCCTCGAGCCACGACATGATGTCTAGCGGCATGGTTGTTTTGGAACGTGTCTTTGTTTTTTGTTTATCCGTGACAGTAGGGAGAATGCTGGAGGTATTCAAGAGACCTCCTCCCACCTCCTCTACGTCCAGATTTTCTATGTTTCCTTCTAGGTTGGCTTTTTGGCCAACCTCTTTCGGTGTTGTCTTGCCACTCATCTGAGTCAAGAACGGAGTAAGTTACAGATCTAGCTATATGCACGGATGGCGCCAATGAAGAAGCACTAAATCACCCATCAAGGTCTAACACGTTAGTCCAAGGGTTATGGTCACGTATTCTACACGGGGGGTTATAAAACCTTCTTGGCGCAGACAAGTGTAACCAGCAAAACAGAACACCGTGAGCTTGTTACGAGGAATTTGGGGGGGGGGGGGATTCTCTCGTAACCACCCTCCGGCGTGAGAATCAGTACTTGATAGTCTGAAATAGTCTAATTTGACAGTGATAGAAGGAGAAAGTATATCCTTTACCATTTGGAGGTTCATTGGTATTTATAGCCGGAAGAGAGAGAGTGTGACCAACCACCTTGCCAGGTTCTCCACCAATAATATTCTCCATTCGTGTGATTGTGGTGGTTGGTGGAAGTTGGTGGGCATCATGGCCTTTTGACAAGAATGTGATTGCACTGTTTGTACCATCCTTTATGTGTTGTCCAATCCCCATTGGTTTGGTGTTTATCCTTAAGTGGGTTACCATCTTTTTGTCCCATGCTTGTGGGACCTTTTCATTACTATTCCCGAGGTGTCAGGGAAAGTTACTTTGGACTTCTATTCTTGGCGTCATGCACTACGCCTCGCGTTAGTAGCATGCTGGAGCGTATTGTTCCGCCTGGCGTATGTAACTAGTTTTATACTTAGCCAAATGGTGGGTTTCATACCCTACCTCTACAGATACCAAATAGTCTAGGATCTAATAGATTATCGTTAATTGCATTACGTTAACGACACCTTGCTACAAGGGGATGCCAAGTAGTCTAGGATTTATAGATTCAACCAACCGAAAGCGATAAACACATAGGCATATAAGCATGGAACACCAAATCGAGCAAGTATTTAAGTAAAGTATACAATAACGTTTGTGGTTTAATACCCAAGTATAAAAATTTAGTTTAGATAAGATGAAATGTCACCCCCAAAACAAAAGATAGAAAACGGGGAATGAAGTTACTCACATTCAAGTAATAAACTTGAAAGATTGATTATTTGGAGATTTGCCGGAACGACGTGTTTAACGTATAAAGCCTAAATAAAAGAAAGTCTTGGATTTAGAAAGGTTGTCTTGAAGATCTTTAAATAAAATAATTGTTGCAAAAAGTAAACAATTAAAGTTCAAGGTTTAAAATGTAACTATTTAATAATTTATAATAATAACCCTTTAAAATGTAAGTTTGCTCAAAACCGGTTTAAAGTATCTAACCTTAATATTTACTTAACCTATGTTAAGTAATAAGGTGAGAAAAATGTTAAATGCAAGTTCCTTTGGGACAAAGATACTAAAATGGCTCGGGTCTTGATAATTGGTCAAACCCAAAGCCAACTCTCCAAAATAATGAATGTTATGAGATAACTCAATAAAACTTTATAAGACTTAACCAAGTATGTAGATCTATTGTTTTATAACTAACAACGTACGTTAAGTGAGTGTTCGGTTTTGTAGGTCCAAACTATGTTATGAGATCAAGTTGGATCCAACAATTTCAAGTACTTAAAAAACTAATTAAAATCATTTTGTAAACTATTTTTAGAGAAATATACAAGTCTTGATAGCTAAAAACACACTTGTGTGTCTTAAGCGAGTAAAAATCGGATTGGTTCGTTTCCATCTCACAATATGTTCCTTGATGGTCTCCACATGCCCAAATATCATAGATCTTGTATAATAATTTATAAATGAGAAATATTTAAGTTTTACAACTAAAAGTTAACAAGTCTTTTAAGCAAAAGTTTCGGTTTAGTTCGGTTTCCATCTCCCAACGAGTTCATAGATGGATTCCACATGCTTAATATTAAAGACTTGTAAACATGATTTTTGAAACTCAAATCTAACATTAAACATGTTTAAACAACTATTTTAACAAAACTAATAAACAAAAGTTCGGTTCACGGTATGGACTATTTACGGTTAAACCGAGGTTAGTCTCTACAAACCTCCAACATTGAACTTCATAAATATGACAAAAAAACTAAAAAGAGTAGAAGTTAGTCATGGTTAGTATGTGCAAACAAGTTATTTAAGCGTGTGTGTATATCAAGAACACGAAGTCCTACATGAAGCCTTGCCTTACGAGGTCGAAACTTAACCGATCGGAACCGGAGAAGTAACTACCAAAGGAAACAAGGGGTGTGTATTATATATATGTTATACCACCATATTCAAGTGTTAGTAATGTTAGATGAACAAGTTAGAATGAAAGACTATAGTTAGTTTGACTTGAGAAGTCAAAACTTCAAGAATACATAAGAAATAACAACCTTGAATCTATGAAGTTTTGAGAGAGTTTTTGGAGATGTAGCAAGAGTAAAATGAAGAAGATAGGTGTGTATATATAGGGAATGAGTGAAGGGTTGGGTATAAAGATTTTTTTTATGGTTTGCATAAAAATGGGTATGTTTAAATGCTCAGACAATGCATAATATAAAAATACAATATTTTATATATTTTAAATGACATGATCCAATATTTTATATATTTTAAATGTTCGGGTTACAAACGGGTCGGGTTTACATAACAAAAGTGACCCGAAATTGACGAATGTCACACATACTACAAAACAAAACGTTGTAATATGTTTAAAACATAACGAATTGTTAAGATACTATAATTAGTATCATTTTTTCAACATCATGACCCTAACCCTAACCCTAACCCTAACCCTAACCCTAACCCTAACCATCAACATCATTAGGAACCAAAAAAATGGACACATTACATCATTAGGTATTACCTTTGTCCCCTTTTCTTCGATTTTTCTTTTTGTTTATCCTACTAACTATTGTTTTTTATGTAGGTTGCCCAACACATCATTAGCGATGATGACTTGACTCGCTGTGTTGGAGTCCTCGTCAATGCTTCCCAACAGCTTGGCCATAAGGCTGGTTTCCAAGAAGCCCTTACGCATATGCGTGAGAACCTTCCGCTCGAAGCCTACGCTCTTCACGCCGTAGATGTGGACAAGGAGTATACTGCCGCCGAGATAGAATATGACTCCCTTACGTTCCCTATTCTCTCGCAAGTTGCTGAGTTTGCGAAGGAAGAAAATGGCGTGCAGCTGTTGAGGAACTTGCTTGAGCCCTTGCAAGCTGGGCTTCCGCCGCTCCTGCAGGTAGTCAAGAAGACAGCGTTGTCGTTGACTCTGGGAAGAGTATCAACGATTTATATTAGGCTATGTCATCCTGGCTTGTATTTTGCCCTTTTTTTTTCTTTTGTATGCGGGCTTAGGTGCTCGCTTGTAAATTTTTTTTTTGTGAAATGCGGAGTATCGTTTCCATTCAAGTTTGACCCTTGGCCTGTTTTTACAATTGGAATCGATTTACATATAACACTTTCGCAATTGCGCTGCATTCCATGTTCTAGGAATCGTTGAGCCATCGAGATGCATCAGAGTGTAGGCGCCTTTTCCCAATACTTTCTTAATCTGGTATGGGTCTTCCCAAGATGGGGCTAGTTTGCCCTGTGGTTGTGCTCTTGATGCCTCGCTGCGAAGAATGTAATCTCCGACATTGAACTCACATATTTTTACTTTGGCCTTGTAATACTTTTGTAGCTGGCGCTTGTAATTTTGTTCTCTCATTGCCGCCAACTCTCGTCGTTCTTCGAGAAGCATTAGGTCTAACTTCCTTTCAGCATCGTTATCTTTCGGTAGTGTGATTCTTGGTGAAGGAACGCCGACTTCGGCGGGGATCATTGCTTCGGTACCATAGGTTAGGCTGAACGGCGTTTCTGCATTGCTTGTGTTTTTATGTGTTCTTATTGCCCATAGTACATGAGGTAATTGATCAACCCATCCTGACTTGTGATTTGCCAATCTTTTCTTGATTTCGCCGATGATCATTCTGTTGGCGCGCTCCACTTCACCATTCCCTTGTGGGTGAGCCATGGAGGTAAACGTCTGCTTGAGGTTGAGCTCTTTTAACCATTTTTGGATATGTTGGTCAGCAAAATGTGTTCCGTTGTCGCTGACCAAATTCATGGGTAGTCCAAAGCGACGTATTATAAATTCCCAGATGAATTTCTTGATGCTGGTTGCGTTGATTGTTGCTACCCGGCTTTGCTTCGATCCACTTTGTGAAGTAATCGATCGCAACTATCAAAAATTTGACGCGACCTGGCGCCTCTAGAAATGGTCCGGTTATATCAATTGCCCATTCCTGAAATGGCCAAGAAGCTGTCACCGGTATCATGTCGTTTTTTGGCCGCAGGGTGTTTGGTGCGTGGCGTTGACAGGCGCTGCATTTTCTCAATTCTTTTTCGGGGTCAACATGCATGCCTGGCCAATAGTATCCCGTGTTCATGATTTTCGCCACCACCATTCTCGGACCTGCGTGTACGCCACATATTCCTTCATGGATTTCTCTGAGCAGATAATTTGCGTCTTGTGGGTCTACGCATCTGAGAAGTGGACCCAAGTACGATCGCCTATACAGGATGTCTCCTTGAATTGTGTAATTCAACGCTTTATGGCGGATCTTCCGCGCATCTGCTTTCTTTTCTGGCAAGATACCTCTTGCGAGGTAATTGATGATTGGTGTCATCCAACTGTTTTCTGTTTTTGAGCAAACTAGAATTTCTTTGTTCATTATTGAAGGTGTTGCCAGGACTTCGACGCGGACATCTTTTGCAAGGTGCTCAAATCCAACGGATGCAAGTTTGCGTAGGGCGTCGGCTTGTTTGTTTTCGCTTCTATTGATGTGTTTCACTTTGCATGTGGCAAAAGTTGCCATTAGCGCCTTAGCTTGCGCCATGTATGACGCCATCTTGTCGTTCTTCGCGTCATATGATCCTTCAATTTGGTTTGCCACTAACATGGAATCCACGTGCGCTTCCAAGTAGCGGGCCCCTAGCTTTTTTGCGATTCTCAACCCTGCCAACAATGCTTCGTACTCCGCCTCATTGTTTTTGCTTTTGAATTCTAGGCGTAATGCGTACGTAAAATGTTGCCCTTCTGGGTTGGTTATTTTTAGGCCCGCTCCTGCGCCATCGTCGTTGGACGCTCCGTCTGTGAACATTTTCCAGACTTCATCTTGTTTCTGATCTATGGGGGCTTCGATCTCTATTTTGCATTCTTCTCCTTTCTCTTAATGGATTTTTACGATGAAATCGGTCAAAACCTGGCCTTTGATTGCTAGCCTTGGTTAGTACTCGATGGCATATTCTCCCAACTCTATCGCCCATTTAGCAAGCCTCCCAGACAATTCTGGCTTGCTCAGTACATTTTGCAAGCGAAAGTTGGTGAGAACATGTATTGGGTGGCCCTGGAAGTATCTTCTTAAACGTCGCGCTGTCTGGACCAAGGACAAGACTAACTTTTCCAAGGTGGAGTATCTTGTTTCTGCATCCGCCAGAGTTCGGCTTATGTAATAAATGGGTGTTTGAATACCGTTCCTTTCCACCATCAAGACTGCGCTGACTGTTTTTTCTGATGCTGCTAAGTATACTATTAATGGTTCTCCAGCTTTGGGTGCCGTGAGTGTTGGCAGAACTTCCAGGCGTGACTTAATTTCTTGGAACGCCGCTTCTGCTTCGCCCGTCCATCGGAATTGAGATTTCTTGAGGCAATTTCTCAGGGTCGAGACGAACGGGAATGATTTCTCTGCATGACTAGATAAAAATCTGTTTAGTGCAACTAGTCTGCCATTCAGCGTTTGCACTTGCTTGACTGATTTTGGCGATGGCATTTTTCGTACGGCTTACAATTTTTCTGGGTTGGCTTTGAAGCCACCATTCGTCACAATTACTCATAGGAATTTTCCCTCTTCCATGCCGAAGGAACATTTTCCTGGGTTGAGCTTCATGCTAATTGACCTTAGTGTGTTGAAGGTCTCCTCAATATCTTTAACATGGTTCCTTCCGTCTTGCTTTTAATGACGAGATCTTCCATGTAGACTTCCAAATTCCGACCAATTTAGGGTTTGAACTCTTTGTCCATCAACCTTTGGTAAGTGGACCCGACGTTTTTGAGGCCGAATGGCATCATTTTATAACAGTACGTTCCGCTGTTTGTTCTGAACGTTGTCTTGTCTTGATCTTTTGATGCCATGTGGATTTGGTGGTACCCCTTATAAGCGTCTAGGAAGCATTTGAACTGAAAAGGTACCAGCGCGTCAAATTTAAGGTCGATTTCTGGCAAAGGGTAGCAATCTTTTGGGCGTGCCTTGTTTAGATCTTTGAAGTCAATACACATGCGCCATTGCCCATTCTCCTTGGGTACCATTACCGGGTTTGCTACCCAAGTTTGGTATTGAATTTCTCTGATTATACCTGCGTCGATCAGCTGCTGGACCTGCTCATCACAGGCTTTTGCTTGTTCTGGACCCATCTTTCTTCGCTTTTGTACTACCGGGACGAAACTTGGGTTAACTTTTAACTCATGTTCCGCCTTGCTTCTTGGGACTCCCGCCATGTCTTCTGGGTCCAAGCTGTAACATCCTAAAATTTATAATGTTGAATAAAGAAAGTTATGTTAGTGATTTCACGTTTTTAATTATTAATATCGGGTAGGAGCGGGTCATGGACTTGGATTAATTGAGATAGGATAAATGAGAATGGGATTTCAGGGATATAAATACCCCCAAAATCCCAAAATATCTCATTTCTCACCAAACTCCACACACACTCCACACACTCCTCAAAACACCGCTTTCTAACCGATCAAGATTCGAAGCCGAGACCCGAGATTTCGTTGATAGATCTGAGTTGGTAAGGTAAGAACAAATCCAACAAAGTTAATATTACTGAAAATGGTTAGGATTGGAGGGGTTAACCGGACCCGAAACCCAAACTGCCCAAATCGGACCCCTAAAACGTCGATTTTAGGCCGATTTGATGGTTGGGATTTGTAGGCGCCGATCATACGATTCCGTGGGTACCAAAATCGAGTTATTTGGCTAAGAAACGAAGGAGTTATGGGCAAACAGATCTGCAGCGCGATAACTTCGCCTGCAAGATTAAGTTCGCCTGATGAACTTCGCCTTCAAGCGTAACTTCGCCTTCAAGCGTAACTTCGCCTACGGCCAAGTTCGCCTAAGGTATAACTTCGCCTGAAGCCAAGTTCGCCTAAGGTATAACTTCGCCTGAAGCCAAGTTCGCCTAAGGTTTAACTTCGCCTGAAGCCAAGTTCGCCTAAGGTTTAACTTCGCCTGAAGCCAAGTTCGCCTAAGGTTTAACTTCGCCTGAAGTGAAGTTCGTTTATAAAATAAATTAAAAACCTAATGGAAAATGTGTTAAGGCAGTTATCGAAAATAAAATTTTTCCAAGCTGACCTGGCAGCTTAACCCCAGCCAGGGGCTCTGCCCCTTGGACCCCGCTAGGGGCTGCCGCCCCTAGAACCCCGCTGCCAGGGGCGCTGCCCCCGGACCCCCGTTCGTTGTGGGTCATATATAGATGGAAATACAAAACGAGTAGTAGTAGTTAATTGATATGTGTAAATATTATACAGTTAGCCGGGCCCAGTTAAAGAAAGGAATTACGATCAACGGCGAGCGTAACAGGATCCAGGTGAGTTTCTAGCCCCATTCCTTGTTATGTTTTCGGGGCTGTGTGCATACTTGATGTGTTGTTAATACATTTATCCTAAGTGATAAGTGTATGCCATATGTGATATATGTGATATGTATGAATGATTGCTTGATGGTTCGTGAACGATCTTCGGATATTGCACGTACTGTCAGGTTGTAACGTTATAAAGCCATATGTGATATATGTGATATGTATGAATGATTGCTTGATGGTTCGTGAACGATCTTCGGATATTGCACGTACTGTCAGGTTGTAACGTTATAAATATGGCAAGTATGATATGAATGTTTATGTGTATGAACGTAATAAAGTTAATAAAAGAAGGAAATGACGGTTGTATGGTTGTATGGTTACGAAAAGGGTACCGAGCCCTAATAATACTCGAGGTATGATGCATGGTTGTATGGTAACGAAGAGGGAACTGAACCCTACTAATATTCGAAAGCAAGGGACCAGACCCTTATAATATCTGTGATGTTAGGGACCAGACCCTTATAATATCTGTGATGTTAGGGACCAGACCCTTATAATATCTGTGATGTTAGGGACCAGACCCTTACAATATCTGTGAGGATAGGGACCAGACCCTTATAATATCTGTGATGTTAGGGACCAGACCCTTATAATATCTGTGAGGTTATAGGGCGAAAGGCTCTTTAAAACGTATGATTATGAATGTAAAGAAAGTATGTAAGTAAGAAAGAAAGTATATAAGTAAGAGTGAAGGTATGAGTACTTATGTGTGTATGAAAGAAAGTTATGAGGTTAAGTACGTATGTATGTAATAAGGTATCGTATGGTATTGTATGATTAACTAGAACTCACTCAGCGTAGCTGACTTTTAGTATGCACGCAGGTGAGTAGGATGAGACGGCTGGCTTGAGTGGAGGACACATGGCAGAAGACTAAAGCCTGGCATCTGAAGAGCTGATATGTTTTATAAGTTATGTTTTGATTTTGAAAGACAAGAGTTAATGGTCATTTTCGTCCATGTGGTTTGCTGCTTTCGTCACTTCAGTCTAAAGTTTGAAATTTTGCAAATTTAGTCATCATAGTTTTAAATATTAGCCAATTACGTCCCATTCGTCTAACGACATCCATCTATGCCGTTAGTTTAAGGGTATTTTTGTCTTTTTTTTTGAGTTAATGGTCATTTTAGTCAACGTGATTTGATATTTTTGTCATTTCAGTCCAAAGTTTGAAAATTTGTCAATTTAATGTTCAGTTAAATTCAGTTTTTTTTATTTGTTCTATAACCATGAAGAGTATAATTCAAGCCCAAAACCATCAAGCAACCTCCAATACTGGTATGCATTTACTCTGTTGACAATAGTAATCATACCCCCTCGTATATAGTTTCTAGACATTTCCTAAACTCTCCTTCATGGTGGAATTCAATGGTAAACTGGTCAAGGTAGTTCACTGAAACCGAATTGTACAGAAAAAACTAAAAATCGTTTATTTGATTAATGCATAATAGTTGATTTCGACCCCGAATTCCGATACGATATGTTAATCTCTAAACCCTAACTATTATGCATTCATCAAAGAAACGATTTTTTAGTTTTTTCCGTACAACTCGGTTTCAGGGAATTGCGTTGACCACTTTACCATTGAATTCCACCATGGGGGAGAGTTTAGGAACCGTCTAGAAACTAAATACGAAAGAAGGGGTATGATACTGTTGTCGACAAAGTAAATGCAGACCTGTTTTGGGCTTGGATGGTTATAGAGAAAAAAAACTGAATTAAATTGACAAATTTTCAAACTTTGGACTGAAGTGGCAAACGTATCAAACCATAGGGACGAAAATGACCATTAACTCAAAATAAAAAAGAGAAAGACAAAAATACCCTAAACTAATGGCATAGCTGGATGTTGTTAAACGGATGAGACGTAATTGGCTAATGTTTAAAACTATGAGAACTAAATTGACAAAATTTATAACTTTAGACTGAAGTGATTAAAGTAGGAAACCACATAGACGTAAATGGCCATTAGCAGAAATAAAAAACTTAAAACACCAAAAAGCCCAATGGGCCAACAAAACAACCAATTTGGTCCGGGCCACACGAACACTCTGGAGTCTGGAACACTATTTATACCAGACTCACCGGTAACCGCTTAAAAACGTTAAACGTTTCCCCTAAGAAACTCACTTTCCCGGCGATTTGCTCGTCTCATCTCCTTCAAATTATCACTCTTTTCTCCGGCGATTCGTAAGTCTATTTTATTATTTCGTTAATCGAGTATCTGTTGAAGCTTAACATCCTGTTTTTGACAGTGAAATAATAATAATCAAACAATGGCCACTGAGCAATCGGTGTTAGCGCTAATTAGGGCTTCAAGACCTAATTTTAAGAACTCAGCTGATAAGATTGCGTTTGCTATACACTCCATTTTCGTTGCGGCTGGCTTCAATTTCAACGCCACCGGTCCTCCGGCCTTCTCCGATGACGCTCTTTCAACTCCATTTTCTGGTATTTTATTATTATTATTACAAAATTAGGATTTTGATACTGAACTTATGGTAGGCAACTTAGCATAAGGTTTTAGGTTTGGAATTTAAGTCGAATTGAAGTCGGTTCGAGTGGCGTTTGCTTTGAATTATTTTGATTACAACTTGCAAGCGTTTGATGTTATGTTTATGTGTGTCAGATGAAGCTGGTATTGAGGGGTGGAATGAAGTAGAAGATACGTATGCGTTTGTGTACTCAATCCCTAACGATAGTTCGAAGAAAGTGCTTGTGAAGTGTCTTGTTATGAACAACCAGTTGTTGATTGATGCTTTAGCTTCCGGCAAATCGAATCCGGTTCACCTCAAGATTAAGTATTTATAATTTTGATATATACTCAGTATGTTTTTACTTGAATTTATTTATTATTGTTTGAGGTAACGGATGACTCTTTTATGCAGTATTGATGATTTTGCTGTGGCAAGTGCGGATACCAAGTACAGTTCACAGTATAAGAATTTGGGTAAGCTTATAGATTCGGTTAATAAAGACGTGTTAGCCAAGTTGTATGGATCTTCTGCTGCTGCAAGCTCATCCAAAGCCCCAAGGTAATGATTCATTTTCGTTGTACATAATAAAGTTGTTACCTTTCTTTAGCCTTGTAGCATACCGAGCTTTGTTATTCTTAATGGAGAGTGGTAGATGTAGTTAGTAAGTAATTAGTATGTATACAGAGTTGTAGGCATTGATACCTTATTCGTTGCTTGAATGTGGTTGATATTTTTTGGAATAAAATATTATGGTTATGGAATTTTTATTACTGGTTTCTCTTTACCTGAAAGGGACTTAAGATGGAAGTCTTTGGAAAGTAAATAATCTGCGAATGAGAAACGCACATAAGTTATTGTTGCTTTTAGGGTTTGTCCGCTGTTAGAAATATAAAATCGATAAATATGAACATGGACTGATTTGTGCTAGATACGAATTTATTCGTTTTACCTTGATTGAATGACACTAGATTGGTTTTGTGAAGAGACATTAAAGATTTAAGATTATATTTATTTTGCTTTCTAGTTTATGTGCTGTTTTCCAATTCTTGTATCAGTTAGTGGTTATTTTTACACCGGCTTATTTTTCTTTTCACCACTAATTTGCACGTGTTTGTTTAACACCACTACAAATGAGTTAATGGTGTATGAAGAGTGGAGACTTTTGATGACATTATGCACAATATACACAATGACAAAAGAAAAGCGTCTGATCTATTTTTACGTGTATAATGAAAGTGGATAGATAGATCATGATGCATTTGTTATTTTTTTTCCTCTTTTCAGTTCTGAACGTGACACAGAATATGGTGGTAGAGATCAACCGACACTGTTAGGATATGAAGATCCTTATTCTCACTTTCCTCCAGGGTATGTATGAATTTTATTAAAAACTATATGCTATGATATATTGCCATATATTTGAATGAGCTAACGTGTGCCATAAATGTTTAAACAAGAGAAACACAATTATCAACTATTTTTGCTAAATGCTATTTATTCGCCTTCTAAATTTAACTTATGTTGCATCCTCCACGTATGTAACAAATGTGACATTACATTTTAACAAATAAGGAAATTAAAATGCAGGGTGGCAGTGCCTCCTGTGTATACTGGCATCGGTGGGGGTGATCTTTATCCTCAGCCCCCTGCAGGAGTGTACCCTACAAGGTTAGTCCATTAGGCCTGTAAACGTACTGAACGGACACGAACGTGGTATGTTCGTGTCGTTCATTTAACTTTATCTGAAACAAATGATTGAACATGAATGATTAAACGGACATGGTTTTTTTTCTTTTTGTTTGTTTGTTAAGAATAAGGATGCATGTTCGTTCATTAGTAGTATAAACGGACATGTTATGATAACAAACACAAATGAACAAACATTGGTGAATATAGATGAATGAATATATTCGTTAAATCAATATAAACAAACATAACTAAACAAATATCAATTAAAAGTAAACGTGAACATCAATATTCAATACATTGGTCGTGGAGAGTTAACAAAACCACAACAAATTGTTATGGGTAATATTATAATTTAACTAGACCAAAATCTAACGGGCCTACAGATTTTAATGAATATATAAATAAACAAACTTAAAACAGACATAAACTCATGAAGGAACATAAATGAGTGTTCATGACTATAAATGAATGAACAAGACATGTGTTCGTGTTCATTCATTTAAGTGAATGAACAAATAGTTTTGTTCATGGTCGTTTGTTTAAATAAACGAACTTCCTGCTGTATGGTTCATGAATGGTTTACTAATGGTTCGTTGCACGTTCGGTTCATTTACATGTTTTGTCATCTATCTTCATCTTTCATTTTATATTTTAGTTAATATCCAATATTTTGATTTTCTCATCTGGCTATAAAATTTCACCACTTAATCTTTAATATTGCTTCAACTTTAATGTTCAGGGGCGGTTTTGGTGATGGTGGAATGCTTGTTGGTATGTACTTCTATCTGTTCTTTTTATTCGTTATGTTCTTTTATTTTATAGTTGCATTATGTTTTAAAATTTACTTATAACTATTGTGTTTACGCAGGTCCAAGTGATCCCAGGTTTTTTGGTGGTGGGGGAAGAATGGGCTTTCCAGGAGCCCAGCCGTGAGTGCTTTTTATTAAACAATCTTTTTATTATATATAACATAACTATTTAATCTCTGTATTATATTATATTAAATAGTTATGTATTATCTGATTGGTCTAATCTGACATCTTTACTATTGGATTTTGACTTTGTGAATGCGAATGAAACAGGGGTGTTCCACCAGGTGCTCGGTATGATCCTTTTGGTCCACCAGATGTTCCGGGATTTGAACCTAATCGGTTTGCAAGGTAACTTAACATCTCTAAATTTGCAATTAAAGTTTGATAGATGATCTCATTTGAAGTTGATTACAGAAACCCACGTGGTCCACCCGGTGGAGCACATCCTGATCTCCAGCACTTCCACAATGATGCTGATTTCATATAAGCGGCAAGCGTTTGCATCTGTTGTCTTTTACTAAAGCTGGTTGTATATTTAAAGATTTTGGTTTCTTGCAATATGCTTTTGGTCGATTGGTTGGCAATCGGTGTATATTTTAATGACTTAGATGCTATCGTATTGTTTGAAACTTTGTTTGAAATTTATTACTAAGAATGTCATATATGAAATAAGTGTATTTGATGTTGGTGGGGTTTAAACTTTTGTGTTTTAGTGAGTTTGAATATATTTTATCTTTTAATATTTGGTACATCATCGTCGTACTCAGTATATCCCACCAATAGCAATGCTATGGTAGGGTCTGAGGAGGGTAAGATGTAGACAGCCTTACCTCTATCCCATAGGGATAGAGAGGCTGCTTCCGGTGAGACCCCGGCTCGATAGTAGTTTTGCATCAAGTCTTGGACATAAGGCACATAGCACTCAATCATCGGGACACCGGCTGATTGGTGCATGTGCCCTTGTCTTTCGGCTATCAACGCCACCACATGATGCCTGATTAACCTTCCGCCACTTTTAACGTTATTTTCACGAGATTAGTAAAATAACGTCAAAATTAGTGTAATTTTACTTTTGCCCACCCGAGGGTTCACACATATATACATTATATGCGCGCACCGCAAGCAGGGCTTAATATTTGGTACATATAAATGTTAAAAACCTATTTTCAAACCATAAAAAATGACAATGCTGATTCTTTTATCCGTATAAACGAAATATATTTATGATTTGAGTTATTTTGAAGGCTCATTATTTTACATATCAAGTAAGTTAATGAATGAAATAGTTCGCTCATTGCTTCGGGCGATCTGTATGTGTGGAGTAAAAGAAAATCTACGTGCGCCAGTGTGGTGAGACTTTGGTTGGTAACTGGTATGGCGAAAGTGCCATATTATAAATTCGGGTTACCATGTTATAAAATTTGGAGTTGTTTGTGTAATTTATTGGAACTTAATTAAAAAAAGAAGTTGGGTATCTGTAAAAACATGTTTGTAGGTTTTCAAAATTACAAATTGAATATATCTTGTAATGTTGAATCGACTATTTTCAAACAATAAAAAAGATGACAATACATGTAAAATGTGGTTTACATTAAGGTGAAGGATTTTGTAGAATGGCAAAATTGAGCTACCGTTACAAAAAGGATATTAATATTCGTAATTAAATACTGGTGTTGCTTAGAGGTATCAAAATTCTCATCTATGATGAGTCTTGTAATTTATTTAATCGAATACACAGTGGCAATCGATTTGGCATTAGAAACTTAATAAATTATATAATTAGAAGGTTACGTTTACACGTTGGGCTGACATTTTGTTTAAACAAGTGGCTTCAATGGTTACGTTGGCATGGCTAAGTACATAAAGGAAAGCGGGTAAGGGTGCAAAATCGAAATGTAGATAAAATAAACATATATGTCACAAAGATGTATTTGAAGCTTTTCTTAATTGATTATGAACCTTTCTTATATAAGCATATATATTTCAAACTAGTTTATATCTGAGAGCGACACATAGGCAATTATGAAAACAGTTTTTCTATTTGATTTATATCTGTCTTTGATTCATCTATTTGGTTTCATTCTTGAAATGTTCTTTGATGTTGAGAACTGTTTCTATGGCTGTACCGAATAAAAGTACTAACTAGCCCATATAAATTGCATGCCTAACTTTCTAGTATTATTCATTGTTGTAATAATTCTTGATACACATGTATTGTATATTTACATGCCCCAACTCTTTATAATAGTAAAAACATGTCAAGTCATATTTGATGTACCGTGAATACAACATAGTTTCAAGTAACATATCAACTGGTGTGCTACCGATGAACAAACTATATGCAACATATACAACTTGCTATATCGGCAATTATGAAAACAGTATATTCACGTCTATATATCTATATACATGGGTGAATTCAAGCCTTAACGAGGGTGGGCTGGTGGCCACCGTTCACTCCTAGATGTTAGTGTTAATATACCCCAAAATCCCAGTTTAAGCTCAAGTGCCAAAGGAGTTTTTTAGATATACTAGTAAGAACTTTTCTAGAAGCTTGAATTTTTTTTCTTTTTCTTTTTGCTTTTTAACTTTTTTTAAAACATTTATTCTGATTAATAAACTAGGTAATTAACATACATTACAAAAACAACTTAAATCAAACAAAGATATTTATTTTTATAAGTGTTGAAAACGAGTAACTTGATTTGAATATATATTTTAATTGCTAACTAGTAATTTACCCGCTCGCTGCATGTAAAAGATTGGTAAAACCCGGGTGTTACAGCGGCGAGTCAACTTAGAGCCATGTACGAAAATGTCAACATAATGAACGTGCAGTATAACTTCTCAATTAGTTAAAAGACACCTCCTAAAAATTGGTATAAACTTAAAGGACATGCAGAAAGTCCAATTCACTATAAAAATATATACACATATATAATCTATGTTACATATATTTATCTTATACACGGTGTGTGTGTGTGTGTTTGTGTTTTTTTTTTTGGGGGGGGGGTGGGGGGTACGGAAATGGTCTAGGAGATGGACACCATTGTCAAATGGTCGTTAAGGCAGGTTTTATGGGATAAATAAAGACATGGCAACCAGATGTTTTGGCATATATGATATGACTATGATTCTAGTTTTTGTTGTCAACTTTAACGGCATGTCTTGTTTTGAGTTTGATTCTATCTCGTGTCAACCGCTTATTTCTCTAATAATTGAATTTGAATGTTAATTATTCCGGCGCATACGTGCTTATTCACATAAAGAGCGAAACAAAATGCATTAAGATATATTATTACAATGACGCTTAACAGTATTTTTGAAGTATTGGGTATCCTTGTCAATAATTGATACCACATATTTCATTTTTCCTTTTAGTGTTATATAGTGTCTGACACATCTCACATGTTTAAAGAAGCCCCGGATAGAAAAATGATCTTAGGTCCGCAACTAATTAAGACTAATTGCGAATAAAGTTTCAAAGCTTAAAAAACCATACTTTTTCAGCTATATTGTTGTCGTGTGTTCATTTTCTTTTGTCTTTAATTTGTATTTTTCTATAGATGCGGGTACTTCTTTGAAGAAAATTTACCATCACTTTGTTAATATACAATCTTGTATAACATACGGTACGGTTTAGCATAGGTGAAGCTTTCATATTTCAAATATAGTATTACTGTGAGCACATACCATCTTATGAAGTTATTAATTGTAGTTGTTCTCTATGAATATGGTGTACGCCCACTTTTTAGAAGACTCGTTATGAAAATAAATGCGGAATTTTGTCCCAATTTTTCAAACGTTTTAACAAATTAATATGATGAGTTTATTTACTAATGGTTTAAACACATGTAATAAAAAAAGAATTAAGACATTTGAACCAAACAAATATAATGAATGAGAACCTAACAAGTTTAGTTAAAACGATCCAAAGTATAAAGGAACCATCGTATACAAAAAGAACATGTGTAATTAATCTTCCTCGAGACCTGATCACGAATCACAAACAAGCTTCAATTTCAAACCTTAATTTATGTACATTAAATACACATTATAAGACCATGTCTAAGCTATGGCGTATAATGTGTGTTTAATGCGTAAGAAATAACATTACATCGTATCAGATGACCCGCACGAAAGTTGTCCCGGAATATAATACGTCGGTCGGCATATCATACGCCTGTTACCCCCTTTGGTTTAGCGTATATCACCAATGTATATAGTGGGCTAGTGGCAAATGGTGTTGTAGGCTGGTGTATAATATGTCGGTCATTGTATTATACACACCATGTAAGTCAATTGGGCTCGTTTTACATCTTAAAAGCCGTTTATATCCAATTTGGACCTGAATACACTTGAATAGTAATTTCAACCTTATTTCAAGTTATAAACCAACTTAATTCAACATACCATGTCTTAATTAATTAAGTCTTTTATCATTTGAATTTAATTTAACTAAAAGCTTTTCATAACTCTTTTGGAATATACTACAAGTGTTAACACAATCACCCGTGCGACTCATTTATACGGATTATTCACACAAGTACTCATGTGATGGCATTAGCCATCACTGATGACTTTTAGTATTGTATGAACATCAAAGTTTTACAGTTATTAAATTGTTTTACTATAGATAGTCTATACTTTTGTTAAAACTTTAATATAACAAAATATGGTTCAAATCATAATTCAAATGATTTAGGTTGATGTGTAACAGGTCCTAAGTTAGTCTGTTTTTTTTCTATAGACCAGCTCATAATATCCTCATATTAACCATCTTATACAATATTCATGTACCTCGCAAGATTTGAACATCCAACATTATGTACGTCTTAGATAGAGGGAATACACCTTACCACCATAATGTCACATCTATACTCCGATTAACCTATTAATCATCTATAATGGCTCATTATATAAGATACTCCTATTAACCTCAGTAAATTGGAGACACCTTACAACCATGATGTCTTTCGTGGACGTCTATTTATACATATGTTTCCCTACCACCTAAATCGAATCCAAATCTCTAGGGATTGAGTTCTAGTCACTCGAGAGTCGAGACATGTTTGTGCATCTATCTTTAGTGTTGATTTAGTGGTTAATGATTAGCCATATTTTTAAACACGCTTCTAAATTGTAATCATTTGAATCTTGCACTCTTGATGTTAAGGCTATCCCATTAACAAGTGGCCATCAACCATAAAACACCGTAGTGGCTTAAAATCATATAAAACTGTATAAAGGTAATACAAGACTTCATACAAATGATTAGGAAACCTTTCAATAGCAATAAATTAGTAAATAATTCTGAAATTAAACTATAATAAATAACAATTTAGAATAAAAAATGGTGAAGATGAAATATATGACCGTAAGTATAACATTTTGATTTATGAAAGCAGTATAAAAGTACAGCAATATTTTCATCTTTCTTGTGGAAAACAAAATTTAGCATTTATTTACACGAATTTCACTAAACTGTCATTACCAATATCCGAGTCAACTCAAACAACACTCGGTACTTGGTATAACAAAACAGGATGTACAAATGCCATAATTTGACTCAACCCATTTACCCAGGCATCCACATACAAGTTGGCCGAACCGGGTCGGAGTCAACTGACCCTAAACGAGCCTTTAAGAGCCCCCAAGCCCCATCTTTTGTAACGCCTCTCGTGTCCTGCCCGTAAAGGAGTTTGACCTTACTACTTGACTCGCATAGTTCTTACCTTTCGGGTCAATGGTCAAATAATCTGTTAATATTTTCTTTGGACTATTATCAAAGCGTGCAGGTGAGAGACTTGGTGTGGTGAAAGCCGTTTTATAAGGCGTGGTAACCGTGTACGGTTTCCCGACAATGGCTTTGGTGACGACTTCACGGTTTGACATAGATGAGAATTTGTCAGAATGTCGTGCCAGGTCATCAACATAGAGTAAATCATCAATGCGTGCGGTTATATTAAATGCTAGGCTTTCCAATACCCTCGAGTAGCTCTCCAATATCGATTTCCCAACATCCTGATTCACATAAAATTGATATTTTAAAATTCTAAAACGATATGAAACCGTGTAATAATTTTTAATAATTAATATTTATACCTTGTTATATTGGATTTTACTCATGTCCAAGGTGGTCTGAGGAAGGGCGGGGAACCTCTGTTTCAAGCAAAGCAAGAGGGTTTCGGCTCTATCTGCTAACATTTCTCGTTTGTCCACGTCAGCAACCATATCCTTAACTTTGTCCCATGATGACCTGGAGAATGACCGGCTCACCATGTTTGCAGGTGGCGGCTTTGGGCGTTTTTTCGTCTCCATATGTACATCGAGGCCTCTACACGGTTAGCAATCTCAAGTGCTTGATGCTCAGAGGATAAATCAAGGCAGTCCAATAAACACTCGGGTGAAAATTGATCTGATGAAATGTATCGATAAATAATATCACCTAAACTACCTCTCGCGTTCTGCAAAGAAAAGAAAGACGCATTAATAATAATTATACCAAATTTTAACTTTGACTTCTGAGCTTGCTGCCGCTACTGCTGACCGCGACTGGTTGTTGAAGCATGCTATCCGCAAGGTATTCCCCTTTTCTTCGATTTTTCTTTTTGTTTATCCTACTAACTATTGTTTTTTATGTAGGTTGCCCAACACATCATTAGCGATGATGACTTGACTCGCTGTGTTGGAGTCCTCGTCAATGCTTCCCAACAGCTTGGCCATAAGGCTGGTTTCCAAGAAGCCCTTACGCATATGCGTGAGAACCTTCCGCTCGAAGCCTACGCTCTTCACGCCGTAGATGTGGACAAGGAGTATACTGCCGCCGAGATAGAATATGACTCCCTTACGTTCCCTATTCTCTCGCAAGTTGCTGAGTTTGCGAAGGAAGAAAATGGCGTGCAGCTGTTGAGGAACTTGCTTGAGCCCTTGCAAGCTGGGCTTCCGCCGCTCCTGCAGGTAGTCAAGAAGACAGCGTTGTCGTTGACTCTGGGAAGAGTATCAACGATTTATATTAGGCTATGTCATCCTGGCTTGTATTTTGCCCTTTTTTTTTCTTTTGTATGCGGGCTTAGGTGCTCGCTTGTAAATTTTTTTTTTGTGAAATGCGGAGTATCGTTTCCATTCAAGTTTGACCCTTGGCCTGTTTTTACAATTGGAATCGATTTACATATAACACTTTCGCAATTGCGCTGCATTCCATGTTCTAGGAATCGTTGAGCCATCGAGATGCATCAGAGTGTAGGCGCCTTTTCCCAATACTTTCTTAATCTGGTATGGGTCTTCCCAAGATGGGGCTAGTTTGCCCTGTGGTTGTGCTCTTGATGCCTCGCTGCGAAGAATGTAATCTCCGACATTGAACTCACATATTTTTACTTTGGCCTTGTAATACTTTTGTAGCTGGCGCTTGTAATTTTGTTCTCTCATTGCCGCCAACTCTCGTCGTTCTTCGAGAAGCATTAGGTCTAACTTCCTTTCAGCATCGTTATCTTTCGGTAGTGTGATTCTTGGTGAAGGAACGCCGACTTCAGCGGGGATCATTGCTTCGGTACCATAGGTTAGGCTGAACGGCGTTTCTGCATTGCTTGTGTTTTTATGTGTTCTTATTGCCCATAGTACATGAGGTAATTGATCAACCCATCCTGACTTGTGATTTGCCAATCTTTTCTTGATTTCGCCGATGATCATTCTGTTGGCGCGCTCCACTTCACCATTCCCTTGTGGGTGAGCCATGGAGGTAAACGTCTGCTTGAGGTTGAGCTCTTTTAACCATTTTTGGATATGTTGGTCAGCAAAATGTGTTCCGTTGTCGCTGACCAAATTCATGGGTAGTCCAAAGCGACGTATTATAAATTCCCAGATGAATTTCTTGATGCTGGTTGCGTTGATTGTTGCTACCGGCTTTGCTTCGATCCACTTTGTGAAGTAATCGATCGCAACTATCAAAAATTTGACGCGACCTGGCGCCTCTAGAAATGGTCCGGTTATATCAATTGCCCATTCCTGAAATGGCCAAGAAGCTGTCACCGGTATCATGTCGTTTTTTGGCCGCAGGGTGTTTGGTGCGTGGCGTTGACAGGCGCTGCATTTTCTCAATTCTTTTTCGGGGTCAACATGCATGCCTGGCCAATAGTATCCCGTGTTCATGATTTTCGCCACCACCATTCTCGGACCTGCGTGTACGCCACATATTCCTTCATGGATTTCTCTGAGCAGATAATTTGCGTCTTGTGGGTCTACGCATCTGAGAAGTGGACCCAAGTACGATCGCCTATACAGGATGTCTCCTTGAATTGTGTAATTCAACGCTTTATGGCGGATCTTCCGCGCATCTGCTTTCTTTTCTGGCAAGATACCTCTTGCGAGGTAATTGATGATTGGTGTCATCCAACTGTTTTCTGTTTTTGAGCAAACTAGAATTTCTTTGTTCATTATTGAAGGTGTTGCCAGGACTTCGACGCGGACATCTTTTGCAAGGTGCTCAAATCCAACGGATGCAAGTTTGCGTAGGGCGTCGGCTTGTTTGTTTTCGCTTCTATTGATGTGTTTCACTTTGCATGTGGCAAAAGTTGCCATTAGCGCCTTAGCTTGCGCCATGTATGACGCCATCTTGTCGTTCTTCGCGTCATATGATCCTTCAATTTGGTTTGCCACTAACATGGAATCCACGTGCGCTTCCAAGTAGCGGGCCCCTAGCTTTTTTGCGATTCTCAACCCTGCCAACAATGCTTCGTACTCCGCCTCATTGTTTTTGCTTTTGAATTCTAGGCGTAATGCGTACGTAAAATGTTGCCCTTCTGGGTTGGTTATTTTTAGGCCCGCTCCTGCGCCATCGTCGTTGGACGCTCCGTCTGTGAACATTTTCCAGACTTCATCTTGTTTCTGATCTATGGGGGCTTCGATCTCTATTTTGCATTCTTCTCCTTTCTCTTAATGGATTTTTACGATGAAATCGGTCAAAACCTGGCCTTTGATTGCTAGCCTTGGTTAGTACTCGATGGCATATTCTCCCAACTCTATCGCCCATTTAGCAAGCCTCCCAGACAATTCTGGCTTGCTCAGTACATTTTGCAAGCGAAAGTTGGTGAGAACATGTATTGGGTGGCCCTGGAAGTATCTTCTTAAACGTCGCGCTGTCTGGACCAAGGACAAGACTAACTTTTCCAAGGTGGAGTATCTTGTTTCTGCATCCGCCAGAGTTCGGCTTATGTAATAAATGGGTGTTTGAATACCGTTCCTTTCCACCATCAAGACTGCGCTGACTGTTTTTTCTGATGCTGCTAAGTATACTATTAATGGTTCTCCAGCTTTGGGTGCCGTGAGTGTTGGCAGAACTTCCAGGCGTGACTTAATTTCTTGGAACGCCGCTTCTGCTTCGCCCGTCCATCGGAATTGAGATTTCTTGAGGCAATTTCTCAGGGTCGAGACGAACGGGAATGATTTCTCTGCATGACTAGATAAAAATCTGTTTAGTGCAACTAGTCTGCCATTCAGCGTTTGCACTTGCTTGACTGATTTTGGCGATGGCATTTTTCGTACAGCTTACAATTTTTCTGGGTTGGCTTTGAAGCCACCATTCGTCACAATTACTCATAGGAATTTTCCCTCTTCCATGCCGAAGGAACATTTTCCTGGGTTGAGCTTCATGCTAATTGACCTTAGTGTGTTGAAGGTCTCCTCAATATCTTTAACATGGTTCCTTCCGTCTTGCTTTTAATGACGAGATCTTCCATGTAGACTTCCAAATTCCGACCAATTTAGGGTTTGAACTCTTTGTCCATCAACCTTTGGTAAGTGGACCCGACGTTTTTGAGGCCGAATGGCATCATTTTATAACAGTACGTTCCGCTGTTTGTTCTGAACGTTGTCTTGTCTTGATCTTTTGATGCCATGTGGATTTGGTGGTACCCCTTATAAGCGTCTAGGAAGCATTTGAACTGAAAAGGTACCAGCGCGTCAAATTTAAGGTCGATTTCTGGCAAAGGGTAGCAATCTTTTGGGCGTGCCTTGTTTAGATCTTTGAAGTCAATACACATGCGCCATTGCCCATTCTCCTTGGGTACCATTACCGGGTTTGCTACCCAAGTTTGGTATTGAATTTCTCTGATTATACCTGCGTCGATCAGCTGCTGGACCTGCTCATCACAGGCTTTTGCTTGTTCTGGACCCATCTTTCTTCGCTTTTGTACTACCGGGACGAAACTTGGGTTAACTTTTAACTCATGTTCCGCCTTGCTTCTTGGGACTCCCGCCATGTCTTCTGGGTCCAAGCTGTAACATCCTAAAATTTATAATGTTGAATAAAGAAAGTTATGTTAGTGATTTCACGTTTTTAATTATTAATATCGGGTAGGAGCGGGTCATGGACTTGGATTAATTGAGATAGGATAAATGAGAATGGGATTTCAGGGATATAAATACCCCCAAAATCCCAAAATATCTCATTTCTCACCAAACTCCACACACACTCCACACACTCCTCAAAACACCGCTTTCTAACCGATCAAGATTCGAAGCCGAGACCCGAGATTTCGTTGATAGATCTGAGTTGGTAAGGTAAGAACAAATCCAACAAAGTTAATATTACTGAAAATGGTTAGGATTGGAGGGGTTAACCGGACCCGAAACCCAAACTGCCCAAATCGGACCCCTAAAACGTCGATTTTAGGCCGATTTGATGGTTGGGATTTGTAGGCGCCGATCATACGATTCCGTGGGTACCAAAATCGAGTTATTTGGCTAAGAAACGAAGGAGTTATGGGCAAACAGATCTGCAGCGCGATAACTTCGCCTGCAAGATTAAGTTCGCCTGATGAACTTCGCCTTCAAGCGTAACTTCGCCTTCAAGCGTAACTTCGCCTACGGCCAAGTTCGCCTAAGGTATAACTTCGCCTGAAGCCAAGTTCGCCTAAGGTATAACTTCGCCTGAAGCCAAGTTCGCCTAAGGTTTAACTTCGCCTGAAGCCAAGTTCGCCTAAGGTTTAACTTCGCCTGAAGCCAAGTTCGCCTAAGGTTTAACTTCGCCTGAAGTGAAGTTCGTTTATAAAATAAATTAAAAACCTAATGGAAAATGTGTTAAGGCAGTTATCGAAAATAAAATTTTTCCAAGCTGACCTGGCAGCTTAACCCCAGCCAGGGGCTCTGCCCCTTGGACCCCGCTAGGGGCTGCCGCCCCTAGAACCCCGCTGCCAGGGGCGCTGCCCCCGGACCCCCGTTCGTTGTGGGTCATATATAGATGGAAATACAAAACGAGTAGTAGTAGTTAATTGATATGTGTAAATATTATACAGTTAGCCGGGCCCAGTTAAAGAAAGGAATTACGATCAACGGCGAGCGTAACAGGATCCAGGTGAGTTTCTAGCCCCATTCCTTGTTATGTTTTCGGGGCTGTGTGCATACTTGATGTGTTGTTAATACATTTATCCTAAGTGATAAGTGTATGCCATATGTGATATATGTGATATGTATGAATGATTGCTTGATGGTTCGTGAACGATCTTCGGATATTGCACGTACTGTCAGGTTGTAACGTTATAAAGCCATATGTGATATATGTGATATGTATGAATGATTGCTTGATGGTTCGTGAACGATCTTCGGATATTGCACGTACTGTCAGGTTGTAACGTTATAAATATGGCAAGTATGATATGAATGTTTATGTGTATGAACGTAATAAAGTTAATAAAAGAAGGAAATGACGGTTGTATGGTTGTATGGTTACGAAAAGGGTACCGAGCCCTAATAATACTCGAGGTATGATGCATGGTTGTATGGTAACGAAGAGGGAACTGAACCCTACTAATATTCGAAAGCAAGGGACCAGACCCTTATAATATCTGTGATGTTAGGGACCAGACCCTTATAATATCTGTGATGTTAGGGACCAGACCCTTATAATATCTGTGATGTTAGGGACCAGACCCTTACAATATCTGTGAGGATAGGGACCAGACCCTTATAATATCTGTGATGTTAGGGACCAGACCCTTATAATATCTGTGAGGTTATAGGGCGAAAGGCTCTTTAAAACGTATGATTATGAATGTAAAGAAAGTATGTAAGTAAGAAAGAAAGTATATAAGTAAGAGTGAAGGTATGAGTACTTATGTGTGTATGAAAGAAAGTTATGAGGTTAAGTACGTATGTATGTAATAAGGTATCGTATGGTATTGTATGATTAACTAGAACTCACTCAGCGTAGCTGACTTTTAGTATGCACGCAGGTGAGTAGGATGAGACGGCTGGCTTGAGTGGAGGACACATGGCAGAAGACTAAAGCCTGGCATCTGAAGAGCTGATATGTTTTATAAGTTATGTTTTGATTTTGAAAGACAAGAGTTAATGGTCATTTTCGTCCATGTGGTTTGCTGCTTTCGTCACTTCAGTCTAAAGTTTGAAATTTTGCAAATTTAGTCATCATAGTTTTAAATATTAGCCAATTACGTCCCATTCGTCTAACGACATCCATCTATGCCGTTAGTTTAAGGGTATTTTTGTCTTTTTTTTTGAGTTAATGGTCATTTTAGTCAACGTGATTTGATATTTTTGTCATTTCAGTCCAAAGTTTGAAAATTTGTCAATTTAATGTTCAGTTAAATTCAGTTTTTTTTATTTGTTCTATAACCATGAAGAGTATAATTCAAGCCCAAAACCATCAAGCAACCTCCAATACTGGTATGCATTTACTCTGTTGACAATAGTAATCATACCCCCTCGTATATAGTTTCTAGACATTTCCTAAACTCTCCTTCATGGTGGAATTCAATGGTAAACTGGTCAAGGTAGTTCACTGAAACCGAATTGTACAGAAAAAACTAAAAATCGTTTATTTGATTAATGCATAATAGTTGATTTCGACCCCGAATTCCGATACGATATGTTAATCTCTAAACCCTAACTATTATGCATTCATCAAAGAAACGATTTTTTAGTTTTTTCCGTACAACTCGGTTTCAGGGAATTGCGTTGACCACTTTACCATTGAATTCCACCATGGGGGAGAGTTTAGGAACCGTCTAGAAACTAAATACGAAAGAAGGGGTATGATACTGTTGTCGACAAAGTAAATGCAGACCTGTTTTGGGCTTGGATGGTTATAGAGAAAAAAAACTGAATTAAATTGACAAATTTTCAAACTTTGGACTGAAGTGGCAAACGTATCAAACCATAGGGACGAAAATGACCATTAACTCAAAATAAAAAAGAGAAAAACAAAAATACCCTAAACTAATGGCATAGCTGGATGTTGTTAAACGGATGAGACGTAATTGGCTAATGTTTAAAACTATGAGAACTAAATTGACAAAATTTATAACTTTAGACTGAAGTGATTAAAGTAGGAAACCACATAGACGTAAATGGCCATTAGCAGAAATAAAAAACTTAAAACACCAAAAAGCCCAATGGGCCAACAAAACAACCAATTTGGTCCGGGCCACACGAACACTCTGGAGTCTGGAACACTATTTATACCAGACTCACCGGTAACCGCTTAAAAACGTTAAACGTTTCCCCTAAGAAACTCACTTTCCCGGCGATTTGCTCGTCTCATCTCCTTCAAATTATCACTCTTTTCTCCGGCGATTCGTAAGTCTATTTTATTATTTCGTTAATCGAGTATCTGTTGAAGCTTAACATCCTGTTTTTGACAGTGAAATAATAATAATCAAACAATGGCCACTGAGCAATCGGTGTTAGCGCTAATTAGGGCTTCAAGACCTAATTTTAAGAACTCAGCTGATAAGATTGCGTTTGCTATACACTCCATTTTCGTTGCGGCTGGCTTCAATTTCAACGCCACCGGTCCTCCGGCCTTCTCCGATGACGCTCTTTCAACTCCATTTTCTGGTATTTTATTATTATTATTACAAAATTAGGATTTTGATACTGAACTTATGGTAGGCAACTTAGCATAAGGTTTTAGGTTTGGAATTTAAGTCGAATTGAAGTCGGTTCGAGTGGCGTTTGCTTTGAATTATTTTGATTACAACTTGCAAGCGTTTGATGTTATGTTTATGTGTGTCAGATGAAGCTGGTATTGAGGGGTGGAATGAAGTAGAAGATACGTATGCGTTTGTGTACTCAATCCCTAACGATAGTTCGAAGAAAGTGCTTGTGAAGTGTCTTGTTATGAACAACCAGTTGTTGATTGATGCTTTAGCTTCCGGCAAATCGAATCCGGTTCACCTCAAGATTAAGTATTTATAATTTTGATATATACTCAGTATGTTTTTACTTGAATTTATTTATTATTGTTTGAGGTAACGGATGACTCTTTTATGCAGTATTGATGATTTTGCTGTGGCAAGTGCGGATACCAAGTACAGTTCACAGTATAAGAATTTGGGTAAGCTTATAGATTCGGTTAATAAAGACGTGTTAGCCAAGTTGTATGGATCTTCTGCTGCTGCAAGCTCATCCAAAGCCCCAAGGTAATGATTCATTTTCGTTGTACATAATAAAGTTGTTACCTTTCTTTAGCCTTGTAGCATACCGAGCTTTGTTATTCTTAATGGAGAGTGGTAGATGTAGTTAGTAAGTAATTAGTATGTATACAGAGTTGTAGGCATTGATACCTTATTCGTTGCTTGAATGTGGTTGATATTTTTTGGAATAAAATATTATGGTTATGGAATTTTTATTACTGGTTTCTCTTTACCTGAAAGGGACTTAAGATGGAAGTCTTTGGAAAGTAAATAATCTGCGAATGAGAAACGCACATAAGTTATTGTTGCTTTTAGGGTTTGTCCGCTGTTAGAAATATAAAATCGATAAATATGAACATGGACTGATTTGTGCTAGATACGAATTTATTCGTTTTACCTTGATTGAATGACACTAGATTGGTTTTGTGAAGAGACATTAAAGATTTAAGATTATATTTATTTTGCTTTCTAGTTTATGTGCTGTTTTCCAATTCTTGTATCAGTTAGTGGTTATTTTTACACCGGCTTATTTTTCTTTTCACCACTAATTTGCACGTGTTTGTTTAACACCACTACAAATGAGTTAATGGTGTATGAAGAGTGGAGACTTTTGATGACATTATGCACAATATACACAATGACAAAAGAAAAGCGTCTGATCTATTTTTACGTGTATAATGAAAGTGGATAGATAGATCATGATGCATTTGTTATTTTTTTTCCTCTTTTCAGTTCTGAACGTGACACAGAATATGGTGGTAGAGATCAACCGACACTGTTTGGATATGAAGATCCTTATTCTCACTTTCCTCCAGGGTATGTATGAATTTTATTAAAAACTATATGCTATGATATATTGCCATATATTTGAATGAGCTAACGTGTGCCATAAATGTTTAAACAAGAGAAACACAATTATCAACTATTTTTGCTAAATGCTATTTATTCGCCTTCTAAATTTAACTTATGTTGCATCCTCCACGTATGTAACAAATGTGACATTACATTTTAACAAATAAGGAAATTAAAATGCAGGGTGGCAGTGCCTCCTGTGTATACTGGCATCGGTGGGGGTGATCTTTATCCTCAGCCCCCTGCAGGAGTGTACCCTACAAGGTTAGTCCATTAGGCCTGTAAACGTACTGAACGGACACGAACGTGGTATGTTCGTGTCGTTCATTTAACTTTATCTGAAACAAATGATTGAACATGAATGATTAAACGGACATGGTTTTTTTTCTTTTTGTTTGTTTGTTAAGAATAAGGATGCATGTTCGTTCATTAGTAGTATAAACGGACATGTTATGATAACAAACACAAATGAACAAACATTGGTGAATATAGATGAATGAATATATTCGTTAAATCAATATAAACAAACATAACTAAACAAATATCAATTAAAAGTAAACGTGAACATCAATATTCAATACATTGGTCGTGGAGAGTTAACAAAACCACAACAAATTGTTATGGGTAATATTATAATTTAACTAGACCAAAATCTAACGGGCCTACAGATTTTAATGAATATATAAATAAACAAACTTAAAACAGACATAAACTCATGAAGGAACATAAATGAGTGTTCATGACTATAAATGAATGAACAAGACATGTGTTCGTGTTCATTCATTTAAGTGAATGAACAAATAGTTTTGTTCATGGTCGTTTGTTTAAATAAACGAACTTCCTGCTGTATGGTTCATGAATGGTTTACTAATGGTTCGTTGCACGTTCGGTTCATTTACATGTTTTGTCATCTATCTTCATCTTTCATTTTATATTTTAGTTAATATCCAATATTTTGATTTTCTCATCTGGCTATAAAATTTCACCACTTAATCTTTAATATTGCTTCAACTTTAATGTTCAGGGGCGGTTTTGGTGATGGTGGAATGCTTGTTGGTATGTACTTCTATCTGTTCTTTTTATTCGTTATGTTCTTTTATTTTATAGTTGCATTATGTTTTAAAATTTACTTATAACTATTGTGTTTACGCAGGTCCAAGTGATCCCAGGTTTTTTGGTGGTGGGGGAAGAATGGGCTTTCCAGGAGCCCAGCCGTGAGTGCTTTTTATTAAACAATCTTTTTATTATATATAACATAACTATTTAATCTCTGTATTATATTATATTAAATAGTTATGTATTATCTGATTGGTCTAATCTGACATCTTTACTATTGGATTTTGACTTTGTGAATGCGAATGAAACAGGGGTGTTCCACCAGGTGCTCGGTATGATCCTTTTGGTCCACCAGATGTTCCGGGATTTGAACCTAATCGGTTTGCAAGGTAACTTAACATCTCTAAATTTGCAATTAAAGTTTGATAGATGATCTCATTTGAAGTTGATTACAGAAACCCACGTGGTCCACCCGGTGGAGCACATCCTGATCTCCAGCACTTCCACAATGATGCTGATTTCATATAAGCGGCAAGCGTTTGCATCTGTTGTCTTTTACTAAAGCTGGTTGTATATTTAAAGATTTTGGTTTCTTGCAATATGCTTTTGGTCGATTGGTTGGCAATCGGTGTATATTTTAATGACTTAGATGCTATCGTATTGTTTGAAACTTTGTTTGAAATTTATTACTAAGAATGTCATATATGAAATAAGTGTATTTGATGTTGGTGGGGTTTAAACTTTTGTGTTTTAGTGAGTTTGAATATATTTTATCTTTTAATATTTGGTACATCATCGTCGTACTCAGTATATCCCACCAATAGCAATGCTATGGTAGGGTCTGAGGAGGGTAAGATGTAGACAGCCTTACCTCTATCCCATAGGGATAGAGAGGCTGCTTCCGGTGAGACCCCGGCTCGATAGTAGTTTTGCATCAAGTCTTGGACATAAGGCACATAGCACTCAATCATCGGGACACCGGCTGATTGGTGCATGTGCCCTTGTCTTTCGGCTATCAACGCCACCACATGATGCCTGATTAACCTTCCGCCACTTTTAACGTTATTTTCACGAGATTAGTAAAATAACGTCAAAATTAGTGTAATTTTACTTTTGCCCACCCGAGGGTTCACACATATATACATTATATGCGCGCACCGCAAGCAGGGCTTAATATTTGGTACATATAAATGTTAAAAACCTATTTTCAAACCATAAAAAATGACAATGCTGATTCTTTTATCCGTATAAACGAAATATATTTATGATTTGAGTTATTTTGAAGGCTCATTATTTTACATATCAAGTAAGTTAATGAATGAAATAGTTCGCTCATTGCTTCGGGCGATCTGTATGTGTGGAGTAAAAGAAAATCTACGTGCGCCAGTGTGGTGAGACTTTGGTTGGTAACTGGTATGGCGAAAGTGCCATATTATAAATTCGGGTTACCATGTTATAAAATTTGGAGTTGTTTGTGTAATTTATTGGAACTTAATTAAAAAAAGAAGTTGGGTATCTGTAAAAACATGTTTGTAGGTTTTCAAAATTACAAATTGAATATATCTTGTAATGTTGAATCGACTATTTTCAAACAATAAAAAAGATGACAATACATGTAAAATGTGGTTTACATTAAGGTGAAGGATTTTGTAGAATGGCAAAATTGAGCTACCGTTACAAAAAGGATATTAATATTCGTAATTAAATACTGGTGTTGCTTAGAGGTATCAAAATTCTCATCTATGATGAGTCTTGTAATTTATTTAATCGAATACACAGTGGCAATCGATTTGGCATTAGAAACTTAATAAATTATATAATTAGAAGGTTACGTTTACACGTTGGGCTGACATTTTGTTTAAACAAGTGGCTTCAATGGTTACGTTGGCATGGCTAAGTACATAAAGGAAAGCGGGTAAGGGTGCAAAATCGAAATGTAGATAAAATAAACATATATGTCACAAAGATGTATTTGAAGCTTTTCTTAATTGATTATGAACCTTTCTTATATAAGCATATATATTTCAAACTAGTTTGATCCTCCCGTGTTACGGGGGTTTATTCAAGTTTTTGTTTTAATCGTTTTGCTATTTTATGATGATTTATTTTATTTTTTGACGTAGTTTAGTGTTAATTTAATACATATATATTAGTCTGTATTATATTTTTTAGTGTTTGAGTTTTTTCAATTGAGATGTGTAGGTTTTTTAGTTTTTTAACGAACAAACATAAACGGACACGAGCATGTTGATTTTTTTAAATGAACAAACATGAACACAAATATTTGTCTAATGAAAAAGGGGATGCTAATGTAGTTGACAATGATGGATAGTATCGAAAGTTTACCGGCGACAAAAGAAGATAAATTAAATTAGGGTTTAATGATAGTGTTTACCAATAAATGAGATCTTATAACCTATTTGAGGGCTATTAGGGCTTGGTAAGACCCATAACCCGTGTAAATTATTCTTTGATGATTAATGGTTTATTTCACAAGTAAATGAGATGTTATAACCCGTTTAAGAGTTATCTGGGTATGGTGAGACCCATGACCCGCAAAAATTATTGTTTGATTATGAAAGAGTTTTATAAATATATGAGATGTTATAACCCATTTAAAGATTATACGGGTTTGGTAAGACCCATACCCTTGAATTCGGGTCAAATGCATGACAAGTCTCCATTTAGAAATCAAGTAATCTGGTGGCTCTAGAGAATGTGGGGAACAACCTGAGAGCGACACATAGGATTTTATGGTAGATAATTATATAAATAGTTAGATATATTTTCTAAAAAGGTCAGGCTCTATATTAATTACAAGTGTGTCTCATCCAAATAACGTGTATAGCTTTCCAATTTATTCACTGTTAATAATTATTTTTTTTCCACACATGTATAAATTAAAAATGTGCTTAACTCAATATAATAACAGTAAATATTAATAAAAACTTGTCAAGTTAGATTTGATTCACCGTGAATACAATATAGTTTTGGGTAATGTATTAGTTGGTGTTTACCAGTGATCATTGTAAGTATGTATACTTCAAAATAATTCTGAACATGTGAAGTGTTGTATTGATTACAACTTGTCAAAATACAAGTAATTTTCCAATTCGTTATCACATTTGTATTATATAAATACACGAATTTGCTGGTTAACTTGCTTTGTTTTTGTATTTCATGTTGATTGTTGAGTAATGAACCTGGGACATCTAACCGACTGAGGGCTAAAATGATTGCTACTAATCTGTCTTGGGATGCATTTGTGTTTTTCATATATACGAGAGAAGAAAGAAGAGTAAAACTATAAAGTGACCTCAGTCACTAACATCCAAGTCTCGTCCTTCATCTTTTCGGTCTCTTTGACTCTAGCCTCCATGATCATCTTCAATACATCGAGAACTTATATCTCAGTTCGTTATCTTAATCTTACTTAGATATTAACAATGATGCTGTTCATCTAGTTTTTCTATTTGATTTATATCTGTCTTTGATTCATCTATTTGGTTTCATTCTTGAAATGTTCTTTGATGTTGAGAACTGTTTCTATGGCTGTACCGAATAAAAGTACTAACTAGCCCATATAAATTGCATGCCTAACTTTCTAGTATTATTCATTGTTGTAATAATTCTTGATACACATGTATTGTATATTTACATGCCCCAACTCTTTATAATAGTAAAAACATGTCAAGTCATATTTGATGTACCGTGAATACAACATAGTTTCAAGTAACATATCAACTGGTGTGCTACCGATGAACAAACTATATGCAACATATACAACTTGCTATATCGGCAATTATGAAAACAGTATATTCACGTCTATATATCTATATACATGGGTGAATTCAAGCCTTAACGAGGGTGGGCTGGTGGCCACCGTTCACTCCTAGATGTTAGTGTTAATATACCCCAAAATCCCAGTTTAAGCTCAAGTGCCAAAGGAGTTTTTTAGATATACTAGTAAGAACTTTTCTAGAAGCTTGAATTTTTTTTCTTTTTCTTTTTGCTTTTTAACTTTTTTTAAAACATTTATTCTGATTAATAAACTAGGTAATTAACATACATTACAAAAACAACTTAAATCAAACAAAGATATTTATTTTTATAAGTGTTGAAAACGAGTAACTTGATTTGAATATATATTTTAATTGCTAACTAGTAATTTACCCGCTCGCTGCATGTAAAAGATTGGTAAAACCCGGGTGTTACAGCGGCGAGTCAACTTAGAGCCATGTACGAAAATGTCAACATAATGAACGTGCAGTATAACTTCTCAATTAGTTAAAAGACACCTCCTAAAAATTGGTATAAACTTAAAGGACATGCGGAAAGTCCAATTCACTATAAAAATATATACACATATATAATCTATGTTACATATATTTATCTTATACACGGTGTGTGTGTGTGTGTTTGTGTTTTTTTTTTTGGGGGGGGGGGGGTTGGGGGGTACGGAAATGGTCTAGGAGATGGACACCATTGTCAAATGGTCGTTAAGGCAGGTTTTATGGGATAAATAAAGACATGGCAACCAGATGTTTTGGCATATATGATATGACTATGATTCTGGTTTTTCTTGTCAACTTTAACGGCATGTCTTGTTTTGAGTTTGATTCTATCTCGTGTCAACCGCTTATTTCTCTAATAATTGAATTTGAATGTTAATTATTCCGACGCATACGTGCTTATTCACATAAAGAGCGAAACAAAATGCATTAAGATATATTATTACAATGACGCTTAACAATATTTTTGAAGTATTGGGTATCCTTGTCAATAATTGATACCACATATTTCATTTTTCCTTTTAGTGTTATATAGTGTCTGACACATCTCACATGTTTAAAGAAGCCCCGGATAGAAAAATGATCTTAGGTCCGCAACTAATTAAGACTAATTGCGAATAAAGTTTCAAAGCTTAAAAAACCATACTTTTTCAGCTATATTGTTGTCGTGTGTTCATTTTCTTTTGTCTTTAATTTGTATTTTTCTATAGATGCGGGTACTTCTTTGAAGAAAATTTACCATCACTTTGTTAATATACAATCATGTATAACATACGGTACGGTTTAGCATAGGTGAAGCTTTCATATTTCAAATATAGTATTACTGTGAGCACATACCATCTTATGAAGTTATTAATTGTAGTTGTTCTCTATGAATATGGTGTACGCCCACTTTTTAGAAGACTCGTTATGAAAATAAATGCGGAATTTTGTCCCAATTTTTCAAACGTTTTAACAAATTAATATGATGAGTTTATTTACTAATGGTTTAAACACATGTAATAAAAAAAGAATTAAGACATTTGAACCAAACAAATATAATGAATGAGAACCCAACAAGTTTAGTTAAAACGATCCAAAGTATAAAGGAACCATCGTATACAAAAAGAACATGTGTAATTAATCTTCCTCGAGACCTGATCACGAATCACAAACAAGCTTCAATTTCAAACCTTAATTTATGTACATTAAATACACATTATAAGACCATGTCTAAGCTATGGCGTATAATGTGTGTTTAATGCGTAAGAAATAACATTACATCGTATCAGATGACCCGCACAAAAGTTGTCCCGGAATATAATACGTCGGTCGGCATATCATACGCCTGTTACCCCCTTTGGTTTAGCGTATATCACCAATGTATATAGTGGGCTAGTGGCAAATGGTGTTGTAGGCTGGTGTATAATATGTCGGTCATTGTATTATACACACCATGTAAGTCAATTGGGCTCGTTTTACATCTTAAAAGCCGTTTATATCCAATTTGGACCTGAATACACTTGAATAGTAATTTCAACCTTATTTCAAGTTATAAACCAACTTAATTCAACATACCATGTCTTAATTAATTAAGTCTTTTATCATTTGAATTTTAATTTAACTAAAAGCTTTTCATAACTCTTTTGGAATATACTACAAGTGTTAACACAATCACTCGTGCGACTCATTTATACGGATTATTCACACAAGTACTCATGTGATGGCATTAGCCATCACTGATGACTTTTAGTATTGTATGAACATCAAAGTTTTACAGTTATTAAATTGTTTTACTATAGATAGTCTATACTTTTGTTAAAACTTTAATATAACAAAATATGGTTCAAATCATAATTCAAATGATTTAGGTTGATGTGTAACAGGTCCTAAGTTAGTCTGTTTTTTTTTCTATAGACCAGCTCATAATATCCTCATATTAACCATCTTATACAATATTCATGTACCTCGCAGGATTTGAACATCCAACATTATGTACGTCTTAGATAGTGGGAATACACCTTACCACCATAATGTCACATCTATACTCCGATTAACCTATTAATCATCTATAATGGCTCATTATATAAGATACTCCTATTAACCTCAGTAAATAGGAGACACCTTACAACCATGATGTCTTTCGTGGACGTCTATTTATACATATGTTTCCCTACCACCTAAATCGAATCCAAATCTCTAGGGATTGAGTTCTAGTCACTCGAGAGTCGAGACATGTTTGTGCATCTATCTTTAGTGTTGATTTAGTGGTTAATGATTAGCCATATTTTTAAACACGCTTCTAAATTGTAATCATTTGAATCTTGCACTCTTGATGTTAAGGCTATCCCATTAACAAGTGGCCATCAACCATAAAACACCGTAGTGGCTTAAAATCATATAAAACTGTATAAAGGTAATACAAGACTTCATACAAATGATTAGGAAACCTTTCAATAGCAATAAATTAGTAAATAATTCTGAAATTAAACTATAATAAATAACAATTTAGAATAAAAAATGGTGAAGATGAAATATATGACCATAAGTATAACATTTTGATTTATGAAAGCAGTATAAAAGTACAGCAATATTTTCATCTTTCTTGTGGAAAACAAAATTTAGCATTTATTTACACGAATTTCACTAAACTGTCATTACCAATATCCGAGTCAACTCAAACAACACTCGGTACTTGGTATAACAAAACAGGATGTACAAATGCCATAATTTGACTCAACCCATTTACCCAGGCATCCACATACAAGTTGGCCGAACCGGGTCGGAGTCAACTGACCCTAAACGAGCCTTTAAGAGCCCCCAAGCCCCATCTTTTGTAACGCCTCTCGTGTCCTGCCCCGTAAAGGAGTTTGACCTTACTACTTGACTCGCATAGTTCTTACCTTTCGGGTCAATGGTCAAATAATCTGTTAATATTTTCTTTGGACTATTATCAAAGCGTGCATGTGAGAGACTTGGTGTGGTGAAAGCCGTTTTATAAGGCGTGGTAACCGTGTACGGTTTCCCGACAATGGCTTTGGTGAAGACTTCACGGTTTGACATAGATGAGAATTTGTCAGAATGTCGTGCCAGGTCATCAACATAGAGTAAATCATCAATGCGTGCGGTTATATTAAATGCTAGGCTTTCCAATACCCTCGAGTAGCTCTCCAATATCGATTTCCCAACATCCTGATTCACATAAAATTGATATTTTAAAATTCTAAAACGATATGAAACCGTGTAATAATTTTTAATAATTAATATTTATACCTTGTTATATTGGATTTTACTCATGTCCAAGGTGGTCTGAGGAAGGGCGGGGAACCTCTGTTTCAAGCAAAGCAGAGGGTTTCGGCTCTATCTGCTAACATTTCTCGTTTGTCCACGTCAGCAACCATATCCTTAACTTTGTCCCATGATGACCTGGAGAATGACCGGCTCACCATGTTTGCAGGTGGCGGCTTTGGGGCGTTTTTTCGTCTCCATATGTACATCGAGGCCCTTGATGCTCAGAGGATAAATCAAGGCAGTCCAATAAACACTCGGGTGAAAATTGATCTGATGAAATGTATCGATAAATAATATCACCTAAACTACCTCTCGCGTTCTGCAAAGAAAAGAAAGACGCATTAATAATAATTATACCAAATTTTAACTTTGACTTCTGAGCTTGCTACCGCTATTGCTGACCGCGACTAGTTGTTGAAGCATGCTATCCGCAAGGTATTACCTTTGTCCCCTTTTCTTCGATTTTTCTTTTTGTTTATCCTACTAACTATTGTCTTTTATGTAGGTTGCCCAACACATCATTAGCGATGATGACTTGACTCGCTGTGTTGGAGTCCTCGTCAATGCTTCCCAACAGCTTGGCCATAAGGCTGGTTTCCAAGAAGCCCTTACGCATATGCGTGAGAACCTTCCGCTCGAAGCCTACGCTCTTCACGCCGTAGATGTGGACAAGGAGTATACTGCCGCCGAGATAGAATATGACTCCCTTACGTTCCCTATTCTCTCGCAAGTTGCTGAGTTTGCGAAGGAAGAAAATGGCGTGCAGCTGTTGAGGAACTTGCTTGAGCCCTCGCAAGCTGGGCTTCCGCCGCTCCTGCAGGTAGTCAAGAAGACAGCGTTGTCGTTGACTCTGGGAAGAGTATCAACGATTTATATTAGGCTATGTCATCCTGGCTTGTATTTTGCCCTTTTTTTTTCTTTTGTATGCGGGCTTAGGTGCTCGCTTGTAAATTTTTTTTTTGTGAAATGCGGAGTATCGTTTCCATTCAAGTTTGACCCTTGGCCTGTTTTTACAATTGGAATCGATTTACATATAACACTTTCGCAATTGCGCTGCATTCCATGTTCTAGGAATCGTTGAGCCATCGAGATGCATCAGAGTGTAGGCGCCTTTTCCCAATACTTTCTTAATCTGGTATGGGTCTTCCCAAGATGGGGCTAGTTTGCCCTGTGGTTGTGCTCTTGATGCCTCGCTGCGAAGAATGTAATCTCCGACATTGAACTCACATATTTTTACTTTGGCCTTGTAATACTTTTGTAGCCGGCGCTTGTAATTTTGTTCTCTCATTGCCGCCAACTCTCGTCGTTCTTCGAGAAGCATTAGGTCTAACTTCCTTTCAGCATCGTTATCTTTCGGTAGTGTGATTCTTGGTGAAGGAACGCCGACTTCGGTGGGGATCATTGCTTTGGTACCATAGGTTAGGCTGAACGGCGTTTCTGCATTGCTTGTGTTTTTATGTGTTCTTATTGCCCAAAGTACATGAGGTAATTGATCAACCCATCCTGACTTGTGATTTGCCAATCTTTTCTTGATTTCGCCGATGATCGTTCTGTTGGCGCGCTCCACTTCACCATTCCCTTGTGGGTGAGCCATGGAGGTAAACGTCTGCTTGAGGTTGAGCTCTTTTAACCATTTTTGGATATGTTGGTCAGCAAAATGTGTTCCGTTGTCGCTGACCAAATTCATGGGTAGTCCAAAGCGACATATTATAAATTCCCAGATGAATTTCTTGATGCTGGTTGCGTTGATTGTTGCTACCGGCTTTGCTTCGATCCACTTTGTGAAGTAATCGATCGCAACTATCAGAAATTTGACGCGACCTGGCGCCTCTAGAAATGGTCCGGTTATATCAATTGCCCATTCCTGAAATGGCCAAGAAGCTGTCACCGGTATCATGTCGTTTTTTGGCCGCAAGGTGTTTGGTGCGTGGCGTTGACAGGCGCTGCATTTTCTCAATTCTTTTTCGGGGTCAACATGCATGCCTGGCCAATAGTATCCCGTGTTCATGATTTTCGCCACCACCATTCTCGGACCTGCGTGTACGCCACATATTCCTTCATGGATTTCTCTGAGCAGATAATTTGCGTCTTGTGGGTCTACGCATCTGAGAAGTGGACCCAAGTACGATCGCCTATACAGGATGTCTCCTTGAATTGTGTAATTCAACGCTTTATGGCGGATCTTCCGCGCATCTGCTTTCTTTTCTGGCAAGATACCTCTTGCGAGGTAATTGATGATTGGTGTCATCCAACTGTTTTCTGTTTTTGAGCAAACTAGAATTTCTTTGTTCATTATTGAAGGTGTTGCCAGGACTTCGACGCGGACATCTTTTGCAAGGTGCTCAAATCCAACGGATGCAAGTTTGCGTAGGGCGTCGGCTTGTTTGTTTTCGCTTCTATTGATGTGTTTCACTTTGCATGTGGCAAAAGTTGCCATTAGCGCCTTAGCTTGCGCCATGTATGACGCCATCTTGTCGTCCTTCGCGTCATATGATCCTTCAATTTGGTTTGCCACTAACATGGAATCCACGTGCGCTTCCAAGTGGCGGGCCCCTAGATTTTTTGCGATTCTCAACCCTGCCAACAATGCTTCGTACTCCGCCTCATTGTTTTTGCTTTTGAATTCTAGGCGTAATGCGTACGTAAAATGTTGCCCTTCTAGGTTGGTTATTTTTAGGCCCGCTCCTGCGCCTTCGTCGTTGGACGCTCCGTCTGTGAACATTTTCCAGACTTCATCTTGTTTCTGATCTATGGGGGCTTCGATCTCTATTTTGCATTCTTCTCCTTTCTCTTAATGGATTTTTGCGATGAAATCGGTCAAAACCTGGCCTTTGATTGCTAGCCTTGGTTAGTACTCGATGGCATATTCTCCCAACTCTATCGCCCATTTAGCAAGCCTCCCAGACAATTCTGGCTTGCTCAGTACATTTTGCAAGCGAAAGTTGGTGAGAACATGTATTGGGTGGCCCTGGAAGTATCTTCTTAAACGTCGCGCTGTCTGGACCAAGGACAAGACTAACTTTTCCAAGGTGGAGTATCTTGTTTCTGCATCCGCCAGAGTTCGGCTTATGTAATAAATGGGTGTTTGAATACCGTTCCTTTCCACTATCAAGACTGCGCTGACTGTTTTTTCTGATGCTGCTAAGTATACTATTAATGGTTCTCCAGCTTTGGGTGCCGTGAGTGTTGGCAGAACTTCCAGGCGTGACTTAATTTCTTGGAACGCCGCTTCTGCTTCGCCCGTCCATCGGAATTGAGATTTCTTGAGGCAATTTCTCAGGGTCGAGACGAACGGGAATGATTTCTCTGCATGACTAGATAAAAATCTGTTTAGTGCAACTAGTCTGCCATTCAGCGTTTGCACTTGCTTGACTGATTTTGGCGATGGCATTTTTCGTACGGCTTACAATTTTTCTGGGTTGGCTTTGAAGCCACCATTCGTCACAATTACTCATAGGAATTTTCCCTCTTCCATGCCGAAGGAACATTTTCCTGGGTTGAGCTTCATGCTAATTGACCTTAGTGTGTTGAAGGTCTCCTCAATATCTTTAACATGGTTCCTTCCGTCTTGCTTTTAATGACGAGATCTTCCATGTAGACTTCCAAATTCCGACCAATTTAGGGTTTGAACTCTTTGTCCATCAACCTTTGGTAAGTGGACCCGACGTTTTTGAGGCCGAATGGCATCATTTTATAACAGTACGTTCCGCTGTTTGTTCTGAACGTTGTCTTGTCTTGATCTTTTGATGCCATGTGGATTTGGTGGTACCCCTTATAAGCGTCTAGGAAGCATTTGAACTGAAAAGGTACCAGCGCGTCAAATTTAAGGTCGATTTCTGGCAAAGGGTAGCAATCTTTTGGGCGTGCCTTGTTTAGATCTTTGAAGTCAATACACATGCGCCATTGCCCATTCTCCTTGGGTACCATTACCGGGTTTGCTACCCAAGTTTGGTATTGAATTTCTTTGATTATACCTGCGTCGATCAGCTGCTGGACCTGCTCATCACAGGCTTTTGCTTGTTCTGGCCCCATCTTTCTTCGCTTTTGTACTACCGGGACGAAACTTGGGTTAACTTTTAACTCATGTTCCGCCTTGCTTCTTGGGACTCCCGTCATGTCTTCTGGGGTCCAAGCGAAGATATTGATGTTTTTGAGTAATAAGGTTTTAAGCGCCTCAATCGCTCCTTCTGAGATGTTTGGGCCAATGGTTATGCTTTGCTTTGGGAATTTCTTGTTGAGCACCCATCTTTCCGCTTCTCTAATTTTGTTCGTTTTTTGCATTTTTGGCGCTTTCCTCTCCGCCATGTTGCATTCTTTGTTGGCGTGGATCATCGCTATCCCGGTCTGGGTTGGTACTCCGACTATCCCATGTGCTGTTGACGGGGTGGCGTTGAAGTCACCAATGGCTTCTCTTCCCAAGATTATATCATATTGTGGGTGAGAAGTTTCCATTACTAGGAAATCAACCTCTTTTGTTCGGGAGTGGAGCCCATCGCTTAGCTCGACTGGGAATGTCAGCTGTCCTAGCGGGTATGCGATACTTTGGTTGAACCCTGTGATTCGGGCGTTCACTGCCGTCAACCGTCGTTTGTCTTCTTCATCTACCAGGTCGAAACACTGGCGGTACATGATATTGGACGTTGCCCTTGTGTCAACAAAAAAGAGGGGCGTCCTGTAATTACCCAAAACGGCTGTAATTACTAAGGGTGCCTTTTTGTTCGCCCCTCCGCTGACTCTTGGAAATATGACTTGTTCTTCCTTCCATGGCGCCCATTCTGTCCTCCTTTTCTTGTTCTGAACGTTTCTCGAGATCATATTGGCGTGTAGATCTTTGATATTCTTTTCTGGTCTTCCGCCATCTCTTGGAGGTGGGCGTCTGTACTTTCCTTGTATGTTTCTGACAAGGTGATCCAGTTTGCCATTTTTAACACATTCCTCGATCGCGTCTTTCAAGTTGATACACTGATTTGTCGTGTGGCCATGTTGCTCATGAAAGTCGCAATAACTTTTCATATATGTGCTTGGCCCTTGTTTGACTGGTGCCGGTTTCTTCAGCTGGATCCCTTCGTTGTACATTATGTGGGTTGGGCTTCTTGTCAGCGGAGTCCACCGGGTTGTGTTCAATGGAGCTCTATTATAGGCCTTGTTAGTTGTCATTATAATCCAGATATGTTTTTGCAAGGCTCATAAGTGCTCAATGGAGCTCTATACCCTTCCTGGGTCTTGTTTACCGTAGAAGCAACGTTGAGATGGTATTGTTGGTGAGTCCATTTTTCTGCATTTTTAGTGACTTTCCATTTGATCACCTTCTCAAAAGAGAAGTTTCTTAAAGTATACTAGTGTTTTTCATATAAAACTAATTAAAGTTCTCAAGATATAGCATCGTGTGATGCTCGACTACGTATGGAACTATAAGGCATAACACAAATGCAAATAGACCAAAAATAAGTTTTCAAACAGGTTCTAGATTATGTGGTTATCGAATGCTATTCTACATAATGAGGTCATATAAGATTCTTTACAATAAAACCTCATTTACTTTTTCAATCTATATCGTTGTACCAAAATCTTCTCTATTAGATACAAAGGAAGAAAGATGCTCTAAGTATACTTTTTATCATAACTAGTATCATTTATTATTTTATAAAATAAAAATGCTACTTATTTACAAAAATTAAATTACGTTGGACCAAATATTCATTCAAACATACCAGTATACCACACGACCATAAAAGGAAAATAATTAATAGTTCCCTTGTAAATTTATAATCAACCCAAATTGAAAAAAAAAGAGTTAATGGTCATTTTCGTCCATGTGGTTTGCTGCTTTCGTCACTTCAGTCTAAAGTTTGAAATTTTGCAAATTTAGTCATCATAGTTTTAAATATTAGCCAATTACGTCCCATTCGTCTAACGACATCCATCTATGCCGTTAGTTTAAGGGTATTTTTGTCTTTTTTTTTGAGTTAATGGTCATTTTAGTCAACGTGATTTGATATTTTTGTCATTTCAGTCCAAAGTTTGAAAATTTGTCAATTTAATGTTCAGTTAAATTCAGTTTTTTTTATTTGTTCTATAACCATGAAGAGTATAATTCAAGCCCAAAACCATCAAGCAACCTCCAATACTGGTATGCATTTACTCTGTTGACAATAGTAATCATACCCCCTCGTATATAGTTTCTAGACATTTCCTAAACTCTCCTTCATGGTGGAATTCAATGGTAAACTGGTCAAGGTAGTTCACTGAAACCGAATTGTACAGAAAAAACTAAAAATCGTTTATTTGATTAATGCATAATAGTTGATTTCGACCCCGAATTCCGATACGATATGTTAATCTCTAAACCCTAACTATTATGCATTCATCAAAGAAACGATTTTTTAGTTTTTTCCGTACAACTCGGTTTCAGGGAATTGCGTTGACCACTTTACCATTGAATTCCACCATGGGGGAGAGTTTAGGAACCGTCTAGAAACTAAATACGAAAGAAGGGGTATGATACTGTTGTCGACAAAGTAAATGCAGACCTGTTTTGGGCTTGGATGGTTATAGAGAAAAAAAACTGAATTAAATTGACAAATTTTCAAACTTTGGACTGAAGTGGCAAACGTATCAAACCATAAGGACGAAAATGACCATTAACTCAAAATAAAAAAGAGAAAGACAAAAATACCCTAAACTAATGGCATAGCTGGATGTTGTTAAACGGATGAGACGTAATTGGCTAATGTTTAAAACTATGAGAACTAAATTGACAAAATTTATAACTTTAGACTGAAGTGATTAAAGTAGAAAACCACATAGACGTAAATGGCCATTAGCAGAAATAAAAAACTTAAAACACCAAAAAGCCCAATGGGCCAACAAAACAACCAATTTGGTCCGGGCCACACGAACACTCTGGAGTCTGGAACACTATTTATACCAGACTCACCGGTAACCGCTTAAAAACGTTAAACGTTTCCCCTAAGAAACTCACTTTCCCGGCGATTTGCTCGTCTCATCTCCTTCAAATTATCACTCTTTTCTCCGGCGATTCGTAAGTCTATTTTATTATTTCGTTAATCGAGTATCTGTTGAAGCTTAACATCCTGTTTTTGACAGTGAAATAATAATAATCAAACAATGGCCACTGAGCAATCGGTGTTAGCGCTAATTAGGGCTTCAAGACCTAATTTTAAGAACTCAGCTGATAAGATTGCGTTTGCTATACACTCCATTTTCGTTGCGGCTGGCTTCAATTTCAACGCCACCGGTCCTCCGGCCTTCTCCGATGACGCTCTTTCAACTCCATTTTCTGGTATTTTATTATTATTATTACAAAATTAGGATTTTGATACTGAACTTATGGTAGGCAACTTAGCATAAGGTTTTAGGTTTGGAATTTAAGTCGAATTGAAGTCGGTTCGAGTGGCGTTTGCTTTGAATTATTTTGATTACAACTTGCAAGCGTTTGATGTTATGTTTATGTGTGTCAGATGAAGCTGGTATTGAGGGGTGGAATGAAGTAGAAGATACGTATGCGTTTGTGTACTCAATCCCTAACGATAGTTCGAAGAAAGTGCTTGTGAAGTGTCTTGTTATGAACAACCAGTTGTTGATTGATGCTTTAGCTTCCGGCAAATCGAATCCGGTTCACCTCAAGATTAAGTATTTATAATTTTGATATATACTCAGTATGTTTTTACTTGAATTTATTTATTATTGTTTGAGGTAACGGATGACTCTTTTATGCAGTATTGATGATTTTGCTGTGGCAAGTGCGGATACCAAGTACAGTTCACAGTATAAGAATTTGGGTAAGCTTATAGATTTGGTTAATAAAGACGTGTTAGCCAAGTTGTATGGATCTTCTGCTGCTGCAAGCTCATCCAAAGCCCCAAGGTAATGATTCATTTTCGTTGTACATAATAAAGTTGTTACCTTTCTTTAGCCTTGTAGCATACCGAGCTTTGTTATTCTTAATGGAGAGTGGTAGATGTAGTTAGTAAGTAATTAGTATGTATACAGAGTTGTAGGCATTGATACCTTATTCGTTGCTTGAATGTGGTTGATATTTTTTGGAATAAAATATTATGGTTATGGAATTTTTATTACTGGTTTCTCTTTACCTGAAAGGGACTTAAGATGGAAGTCTTTGGAAAGTAAATAATCTGCGAATGAGAAACGCACATAAGTTATTGTTGCTTTTAGGGTTTGTCCGCTGTTAGAAATATAAAATCGATAAATATGAACATGGACTGATTTGTGCTAGATACGAATTTATTCGTTTTACCTTGATTGAATGACACTAGATTGGTTTTGTGAAGAGACATTAAAGATTTAAGATTATATTTATTTTGCTTTCTAGTTTATGTGCTGTTTTCCAATTCTTGTATCAGTTAGTGGTTATTTTTACACCGGCTTATTTTTCTTTTCACCACTAATTTGCACGTGTTTGTTTAACACCACTACAAATGAGTTAATGGTGTATGAAGAGTGGAGACTTTTGATGACATTATGCACAATATACACAATGACAAAAGAAAAGCGTCTGATCTATTTTTACGTGTATAATGAAAGTGGATAGATAGATCATGATGCATTTGTTATTTTTTTTCCTCTTTTCAGTTCTGAACGTGACACAGAATATGGTGGTAGAGATCAACCGACACTGTTTGGATATGAAGATCCTTATTCTCACTTTCCTCCAGGGTATGTATGAATTTTATTAAAAACTATATGCTATGATATATTGCCATATATTTGAATGAGCTAACGTGTGCCATAAATGTTTAAACAAGAGAAACACAATTATCAACTATTTTTGCTAAATGCTATTTATTCGCCTTCTAAATTTAACTTATGTTGCATCCTCCACGTATGTAACAAATGTGACATTACATTTTAACAAATAAGGAAATTAAAATGCAGGGTGGCAGTGCCTCCTGTGTATACTGGCATCGGTGGGGGTGATCTTTATCCTCAGCCCCCTGCAGGAGTGTACCCTACAAGGTTAGTCCATTAGGCCTGTAAACGTACTGAACGGAGACGAACGTGGTATGTTCGTGTCGTTCATTTAACTTTATCTGAAACAAATGATTGAACATGAATGATTAAACGGACATGGTTTTTTTTCTTTTTGTTTGTTTGTTAAGAATAAGGATGCATGTTCGTTCATTAGTAGTATAAACGGACATGTTATGATAACAAACACAAATGAACAAACATTGGTGAATATAGATGAATGAATATATTCGTTAAATCAATATAAACAAACATAACTAAACAAATATCAATTAAAAGTAAACGTGAACATCAATATTCAATACATTGGTCGTGGAGAGTTAACAAAACCACAACAAATTGTTATGGTTAATATTATAATTTAACTAGACCCAAATCTAACGGGCCTACAGATTTTAATGAATATATAAATAAACAAACTTAAAACAGACATAAACTCATGAAGGAACATAAATGAGTGTTCATGACTATAAATGAATGAACAAGACATGTGTTCGTGTTCATTCATTTAAGTGAATGAACAAATAGTTTTGTTCATGGTCGTTTGTTTAAATAAACGAACTTCCTGCTGTATGGTTCATGAATGGTTTACTAATGGTTCGTTGCACGTTCGGTTCATTTACATGTTTTGTCATCTATCTTCATCTTTCATTTTATATTTTAGTTAATATCCAATATTTTGATTTTCTCATCTGGCTATAAAATTTCACCACTTAATCTTTAATATTGCTTCAACTTTAATGTTCAGGGGCGGTTTTGGTGATGGTGGAATGCTTGTTGGTATGTACTTCTATCTGTTCTTTTTATTCGTTATGTTCTTTTATTTTATAGTTGCATTATGTTTTAAAATTTACTTATAACTATTGTGTTTACGCAGGTCCAAGTGATCCCAGGTTTTTTGGTGGTGGGGGAAGAATGGGCTTTCCAGGAGCCCAGCCGTGAGTGCTTTTTATTAAACAATCTTTTTATTATATATAACATAACTATTTAATCTCTGTATTATATTATATTAAATAGTTATGTATTATCTGATTGGTCTAATCTGACATCTTTACTATTGGATTTTGACTTTGTGAATGCGAATGAAACAGGGGTGTTCCACCAGGTGCTCGGTATGATCCTTTTGGTCCACCAGATGTTCCGGGATTTGAACCTAATCGGTTTGCAAGGTAACTTAACATCTCTAAATTTGCAATTAAAGTTTGATAGATGATCTCATTTGAAGTTGATTACAGAAACCCACGTGGTCCACCCGGTGGAGCACATCCTGATCTCCAGCACTTCCACAATGATGCTGATTTCATATAAGCGGCAAGCGTTTGCATCTGTTGTCTTTTACTAAAGCTGGTTGTATATTTAAAGATTTTGGTTTCTTGCAATATGCTTTTGGTCGATTGGTTGGCAATCGGTGTATATTTTAATGACTTAGATGCTATCGTATTGTTTGAAACTTTGTTTGAAATTTATTACTAAGAATGTCATATATGAAATAAGTGTATTTGATGTTGGTGGGGTTTAAACTTTTATGTTTTAGTGAGTTTGAATATATTTTATCTTTTAATATTTGGTACATCATCGTCGTACTCAGTATATCCCACCAATAGCAATGCTATGGTAGGGTCTGAGGAGGGTAAGATGTAGACAGCCTTACCTCTATCCCATAGGGATAGAGAGGCTGCTTCCGGTGAGACCCCGGCTCGATAGTAGTTTTGCATCAAGTCTTGGACATAAGGCACATAGCACTCAATCATCGGGACACCGGCTGATTGGTGCATGTGCCCTTGTCTTTCGGCTATCAACGCCACCACATGATGCCTGATTAACCTTCCGCCACTTTTAACATTATTTTCACGAGATTAGTAAAATAACGTCAAAATTAGTGTAATTTTACTTTTGCCCACCCGAGGGTTCACATATATATACATTATATGCGCGCACCGCAAGCAGGGCTTAATATTTGGTACATATAAATGTTAGAAACCTATTTTCAAACCATAAAAAATGACAATGCTGATTCTTTTATCCGTATAAACGAAATATATTTATGATTTGAGTTATTTTGAAGGCTCATTATTTTACATATCAAGTAAGTTAATGAATGAAATAGTTCGCTCATTGCTTCGGGCGATCTGTATGTGTGGAGTAAAAGAAAATCTACGTGCGCCAGTGTGGTGAGACTTTGGTTGGTAACTGGTATGGCGAAAGTGCCATATTATAAATTCGGGTTACCATGTTATAAAATTTGGAGTTGTTTGTGTAATTTATTGGAACTTAATTAAAAAAAGAAGTTGGGTATCTGTAAAAACATGTTTGTAGGTTTTCAAAATTACAAATTGAATATATCTTGTAATGTTGAATCGACTATTTTCAAACAATAAAAAAGATGACAATACATGTAAAATGTGGTTTACATTAAGGTGAAGGATTTTGTAGAATGGCAAAATTGAGCTACCGTTACAAAAAGGATATTAATATTCGTAATTAAATACTGGTGTTGCTTAGAGGTATCAAAATTCTCATCTATGATGAGTCTTGTAATTTATTTAATCGAATACACAGTGGCAATCGATTTGGCATTAGAAACTTAATAAATTATATAATTAGAAGGTTACGTTTACACGTTGGGCTGACATTTTGTTTAAACAAGTGGCTTCAATGGTTACGTTGGCATGGCTAAGTACATAAAGGAAAGCGGGTAAGGGTGCAAAATCGAAATGTAGATAAAATAAACATATATGTCACAAAGATGTATTTGAAGCTTTTCTTAATTGATTATGAACCTTTCTTATATAAGCATATATATTTCAAACTAGTTTATATCTGAGAGCGACACATAGGCAATTATGAAAACAGTTTTTCTATTTGATTTATATCTGTCTTTGATTCATCTATTTGGTTTCATTCTTGAAATGTTCTTTGATGTTGAGAACTGTTTCTATGGCTGTACCGAATAAAAGTACTAACTAGCCCATATAAATTGCATGCCTAACTTTCTTGTATTATTCATTGTTGTAATAATTCTTGATACACATGTATTGTATATTTACATGCCCCAACTCTTTATAATAGTAAAAACATGTCAAGTCATATTTGATGTACCGTGAATACAACATAGTTTCAAGTAACATATCAACTGGTGTGCTACCGATGAACAAACTATATGCAACATATACAACTTGCTATATCGGCAATTATGAAAACAGTATATTCACGTCTATATATAGCCTTAACGAGGGTGGGCTGGTGGCCACCGTTCACTCCTAGATGTTAGTGTTAATATACCCCAAAATCCCAGTTTAAGCTCAAGTGCCAAAGGAGTTTTTTAGATATACTAGTAAGAACTTTTCTAGAAGCTTGAATTTTTTTTCTTTTTCTTTTTGCTTTTTAACTTTTTTTAAAACATTTATTCTGATTAATAAACTAGGTAATTAACATACATTACAAAAACAACTTAAATCAAACAAAGATATTTATTTTTATAAGTGTTGAAAACGAGTAACTTGATTTGAATATATATTTTAATTGCTAACTAGTAATTTACCCGCTCGCTGCATGTAAAAGATTGGTAAAACCCGGGTGTTACAGCGGCGAGTCAACTTAGAGCCATGTACGAAAATGTCAACATAATGAACGTGCAGTATAACTTCTCAATTAGTTAAAAGACACCTCCTAAAAATTGGTATAAACTTAAAGGACATGCGGAAAGTCCAATTCACTATAAAAATATATACACATATATAATCTATGTTACATATATTTATCTTATACACGGTGTGTGTGTGTGTGTTTGTGTTTTTTTTTTGGGGGGGGGGGGGGGGTTGGGGGGTACGGAAATGGTCTAGGAGATGGACACCATTGTCAAATGGTCGTTAAGGCAGGTTTTATGGGATAAATAAAGACATGGCAACCAGATGTTTTGGCATATATGATATGACTATGATTCTGGTTTTTCTTGTCAACTTTAACGGCATGTCTTGTTTTGAGTTTGATTCTATCTCGTGTCAACCGCTTATTTCTCTAATAATTGAATTTGAATGTTAATTATTCCGACGCATACGTGCTTATTCACATAAAGAGCGAAACAAAATGCATTAAGATATATTATTACAATGACGCTTAACAATATTTTTGAAGTATTGGGTATCCTTGTCAATAATTGATACCACATATTTCATTTTTCCTTTTAGTGTTATATAGTGTCTGACACATCTCACATGTTTAAAGAAGCCCCGGATAGAAAAATGATCTTAGGTCCGCAACTAATTAAGACTAATTGCGAATAAAGTTTCAAAGCTTAAAAAACCATACTTTTTCAGCTATATTGTTGTCGTGTGTTCATTTTCTTTTGTCTTTAATTTGTATTTTTCTATAGATGCGGGTACTTCTTTGAAGAAAATTTACCATCACTTTGTTAATATACAATCTTGTATAACATACGGTACGGTTTAGCATAGGTGAAGCTTTCATATTTCAAATATAGTATTACTGTGAGCACATACCATCTTATGAAGTTATTAATTGTAGTTGTTCTCTATGAATATGGTGTACGCCCACTTTTTAGAAGACTCGTTATGAAAATAAATGCGGAATTTTGTCCCAATTTTTCAAACGTTTTAACAAATTAATATGATGAGTTTATTTACTAATGGTTTAAACACATGTAATAAAAAAAGAATTAAGACATTTGAACCAAACAAATATAATGAATGAGAACCTAACAAGTTTAGTTAAAACGATCCAAAGTATAAAGGAACCATCGTATACAAAAAGAACATGTGTAATTAATCTTCCTCGAGACCTGATCACGAATCACAAACAAGCTTCAATTTTAAACCTTAATTTATGTACATTAAATACACATTATAAGACCATGTCTAAGCTATGGCGTATAATGTGTGTTTAATGCGTAAGAAATAACATTACATCGTATCAGATGACCCGCACAAAAGTTGTCCCGGAATATAATACGTCGGTCGGCATATCATACGCCTGTTACCCCCTTTGGTTTAGCGTATATCACCAATGTATATAGTGGGCTAGTGGCAAATGGTGTTGTAGGCTGGTGTATAATATGTCGGTCATTGTATTATACACACCATGTAAGTCAATTGGGCTTGTTTTACATCTTAAAAGCCGTTTATATCCAATTTGGACCTGAATACACTTGAATAGTAATTTCAACCTTATTTCAAGTTATAAACCAACTTAATTCAACATACCATGTCTTAATTAATTAAGTCTTTTATCATTTGAATTTTAATTTAACTAAAAGCTTTTCATAACTCTTTTGGAATATACTACAAGTGTTAACACAATCACCCGTGCGACTCATTTATACGGATTATTCACACAAGTACTCATGTGATGGCATTAGCCATCACTGATGACTTTTGGTATTGTATGAACATCAAAGTTTTACAGTTATTAAATTGTTTTACTATAGATAGTCTATACTTTTGTTAAAACTTTAATATAACAAAATATGGTTCAAATCATAATTCAAATGATTTAGGTTGATGTGTAACAGGTCCTAAGTTAGTCTGTTTTTTTTTTCTATAGACCCAGCTCATAATATCCTCATATTAACCATCTTATACAATATTCATGTACCTCGCAGGATTTGAACATCCAACATTATGTACGTCTTAGATAGAGGGAATACACCTTACCACCATAATGTCACATCTATACTCCGATTAACCTATTAATCATCTATAATGGCTCATTATATAAGATACTCCTATTAACCTCAGTAAATAGGAGACACCTTACAACCATGATGTCTTTCGTGGACGTCTATTTATACATATGTTCCCTACCACCTAAATCGAATCCAAATCTCTAGGGATTGAGTTCTAGTCACTCGAGAGTCGAGACATGTTTGTGCATCTATCTTTAGTGTTGATTTAGTGGTTAATGATTAGCCATATTTTTAAACACGCTTCTAAATTGTAATCATTTGAGTCTTGCACTCTTGATGTTAAGGCTATCCCATTAACAAGTGGCCATCAACCATAAAACACCGTAGTGGCTTAAAATCATATAAAACTGTATAAAGGTAATACAAGACTTCATACAAATGATTAGGAAACCTTTCAATAGCAATAAATTAGTAAATAATTCTGAAATTAAACTATAATAAATAACAATTTAGAATAAAAAAATGGTGAAGATGAAATATATGACCGTAAGTATAACATTTTGATTTATGAAAGCAGTATAAAAGTACAGCAATATTTTCATCTTTCTTGTGGAAAACAAAATTTAGCATTTATTTACACGAATTTCACTAAACTGTCATTACCAATATCCGAGTCAACTCAAACAACACTCGGTACTTGGTATAACAAAACAGGATGTACAAATGCCATAATTTGACTCAACCCATTTACCCAGGCATCCACATACAAGTTGGCCGAACCGGGTCGGAGTCAACTGACCCTAAACGAGCCTTTAAGAGCCCCCAAGCCCCATCTTTTGTAACGCCTCTCGTGTCCTGCCCGTAAAGGAGTTTGACCTTACTACTTGACTCGCATAGTTCTTACCTTTCGGGTCAATGGTCAAATAATCTGTTAATATTTTCTTTGGACTATTATCAAAGCGTGCAGGTGAGAGACTTGGTGTGGTGGAAAGCCGTTTTATAAGGCGTGGTAACCGTGTACGGTTTCCCGACAATGGCTTTGGTGACGACTTCACGGTTTGACATAGATGAGAATTTGTCAGAATGTCGTGCCAGGTCATCAACATAGAGTAAATCATCAATGCGTGCGGTTATATTAAATGCTAGGCTTTCCAATACCCTCGAGTAGCTCTCCAATATCGATTTCCCAACATCCTGATTCACATAAAATTGATATTTTAAAATTCTAAAACGATATGAAACCGTGTAATAATTTTTAATAATTAATATTTATACCTTGTTATATTGGATTTTACTCATGTCCAAGGTGGTCTGAGGAAGGGCGGGGAACCTCTGTTTCAAGCAAAGCAAGAGGGTTTCGGCTCTATCTGCTAACATTTCTCGTTTGTCCACGTCAGCAACCATATCCTTAACTTTGTCCCATGATGACCTGGAGAATGACCGGCTCACCATGTTTGCAGGTGGCGGCTTTGGGGCGTTTTTTTCGTCTCCATATGTACATCGAGGCCTCTACACGGTTAGCAATCTCAAGTGCTTGATGCTCAGAGGATAAATCAAGGCAGTCCAATAAACACTCGGGTGAAAATTGATCTGATGAAATGTATCGATAAATAATATCACCTAAACTACCTCTCGCGTTCTGCAAAGAAAAGAAAGACGCATTAATAATAATTATACCAAATTTTAACTTTGACTTCCGGGTCAAATATGATACCTTTGGAAGGGCTTCCAAGAATGATTCAGGGACATCAATATCGGCTAAAGTAATGCTGTTAATAGCCATTGCAGCTTTTAATATCTGGTTTGTGGAATCGCGTTTATTTTGCAAATTTTTTCTTGCGGTCTCACTCAGGCCACCAGCAGGGACACGAGGAACAGGCAGCCACCATTTTTCCTTTTGTCGTGGGACCACTTTACCAAACGAAGATGAACTATCGGTTTCCAAAGCTTGAATCCCTTGGTCAACATACCAGAACTCCATTTTTTGAAAACTGTCTAATATATCCTGTAACACAAAATCAATTCTTTAACTTTGTACAAAAATTGATTTGACCTAAAAAAAGTCAAACAGAGATAAGATTGAGAATCTCACAAGAAGCATGTTGTCCAATTTACGAAGAGCCGGGAGATTAACATAAAGATCGGATCGAGGTCTACTAGTCATGACCTATAAAATCATATCACAACAAACCAAAGAACAAATTAAATACAGAGTACAAAGACTAGCATTGTTTTAAGCACTAGAACTTATAAAAACAATAATGTTGACCTCAAGTTTACTTCCATCCGGATACGTTTGCCACGAAGGTATCAACTCGACAATGTAATCAGTCACACATAAAAGCCATTCAATTTCTCTTCGCCACATAGATTTCTTTTCAGGGCACAAAGGTTCAAGCCTCCATATTTGTCCAAAAAGTGTGGCTGAATTTCAAGAAATTCACAAAAACAAAACATTATTCAAAGAGTTGTAACTTTTTAAAGAATCAACTATTATGACTTACCACATAGATTTGTAATTGCGTTCGAGATAGCCAAAGCTGTACAAACACCATTCCCACAACCAGACATATCTTCACCAAGCAACAATTTTGAGAATCTTTCCTTCATCATCTCGATCTCTATCATAAACCCAAAAATCATACATCAACATAGATCACATCAAACACGGTGATATACCGATATCAAGAATTCTTAAACTTATATGGTGTTTGGATGTAAAAATTAAAACTGATTATCAGATCATATTTGGCAAACACAGAGAAAAACCCCCCAAATCTAAAAAGTTAACAATTGCTTCACTTTTAACAAGTCAGGCAATTCATCAAACACCTGGTGGGCATGCGAACAAAGACAAAAATTAACAAATTTAACACTTGATTTCACATAAATTAAAACAGTACCTGAGATCACTGATGCCCCTTGTTTCTCTGAATCATCATCACAATGTGGGTTCTTCTCTTCAATTGAAGACGAGTCATCAAAACTGGTAATATGTTGTTCGTTCATGAAATCAGAGCTTGAGCTACTATTGTCTTCTTCACATGTATCCAAATAAGCCCTACTAACTTCTTTCTTCCCAAAATCAACAACAGTACAAGGTGAATTACTATTACTATTACTATTATTATTATTATTATTACCATTATCATCATCATCGTCATAAGCGGAATTATTGACCACCATACCGAATCCTTGCAATGCAAGATCCATTAATCAATCAATTACAAGTGTAGGGTTATTGGAGATTGATCCATAGTATTGTGGTGTTATATAATTACCAGAGATGGGTTGGGTTGGGTTGCTTGAATAAGGTTGGTTTGGTTGCATAATTATGAATGTGTGATGATTTGAAATTTTGTACCGGAAGTAATAATAATCCTTGAGCTTAGCCCTCTACTCATTATGATTTTTTAATGTTCATTATATTTTTCACCAAACCATCCTTTTATTCTACATTTCGGTTTTATTACAATTTTATATTGTCTTAATATTATGGAATACGCTCATTGTTGTAAATATCCCGATTTAACAATATCAATTAATTGCTAGTATTTTTTACCTCACCGTCCGACTAACAATTTCAACACTACATACGTTCAGTGTTGCAAAAATCGCTAGTCGGTGGTCGGGCGGTAGGGTGAGGACTAGCGATTAATCAGAATTAGTCGAGATTAATCGGGATTAATCGGATCGGACTTTAATGTATATTTTTCAGTTTTATACATACAAATACACATTTTTATATGTAATTTTCATTTTTATACATACACAAACATATTTTGGCCGGAAATTGGCTAGAATTTCGCTGGAAACCACTAGTTTTTGCTGCAATATCGCCGAAAATAGTTGATTTGGGTCTTAATCTCGCCGGAAACCACTGATTATGGTCGGAATCTCGCCGAAAATCGTCGATTTTGGCCGGATTTGATCGTTAACCGATTAATTGGCCGACTAGCCCAAAATTAATCAGTGAAGTGGGGGCTAGCGATTAATCGGAGATTAATCGGTGACTAGTCGGGATTTTTGCAACACTGTATACGTCTACAAATAATAACGTCATATATACATTAGATTTTGACGCATCATTCGAAAGTTGAAACCATTGAATTTTCTTTTTATGTTTCTTATTTAAGTCCACTTTTGTGTACCTTTTTTATAAAGAAGTAAATATATTAGAGGTTATGTGAGAGGGATGGTTCATGAGTCTATCAGGCTTATTTTTTCTACCCGAAAAACACACACAAATAAACGTTTAAACATGGCATGTTCTCCAATCTCCAAAGGCATCCATGCGACCATGCCTCACCCTAAGTCCCTTACGTCTAAATTATTTTTGTTGAAGATACTCTTAGTTTTTACATAACTAAATATTGTAATACTAAATGCACTTAATTAAAGTTTCATTTTTATTTATTTGATAAAAGTATTAATCATATATCATTGTTTATTTTCCCTCATCTTTTTTTATTTTTAATATACAGTGTCTCACAACTTAAACTTTAAACACGTAACTCAGCTTAATTTGAATATGTGACAAAAATGACGTTTATTTGATTGAGATGAAAGTGTATAAACACTATAAATTATAACATATTTTATATTAATAATGTTCCTTATATATAAGTACAAAAAGAAAAGAGAAAGTGTATGAATTTATCTCAAGATAAATACAACAATTAAGCTTAAATAACTGCCATAAATTGAAAGGTTTTCGGTTTATATATACTTTTAATTAGCATTTGATGGAATGGTAACTGACCTTCACATTCATTGCCCATGTGTTTATACCATAAATAAATCTATATTCTATATCTATAATCTCTCTATAATATCTGTCTATATAAATGCACACCAAAAAATCTTATATGTCGTTCTCTGGTTGCTCCTTACCTCATCTAAGACCACCAAATTGCTTGATTTGTGATTTAAGGCTTCTCATGCGTTTGACCCGAATTTATGAGTATGGGTTTTATCAAACTCAGATTATACTTAAATAGTTAAATGCGTTATAAAACCGCAGCTTACTCTTTTATGTTTTTAAGTAGTTTCTTGGTGTCGAGCTCACAAAGCTTGCATATCTTTATAAACAAAAGGTTCATGTAACATCCCGAAATTTCTAAAGTAATATTTATTATATTATTTTGTCGGGTGAAATAAACGAGTTAGTGGAACGATAATAATAATAGCAAAATATGAAGACTTAGTAGGATAATTAGATGGGATTAGATATGGACCAAAAGGAAATATGGGCCTTCGGTCCATGGGCTTAAGGGAGTATAAATACCCCCTTAAACCCCAATCCTTTCCATTCCATCCATTTATCCATCCTAATCTCTACACACTCCAAAACACACACAACCCGAACCAAGATCCAAAGGCGAGGACCCGAGCTCGTTGGTACTAGATCGTCGTGACGAACCAAAGCAACAAGACCAGCTCGTGTTCGTAGTTCGACTCATTTACGGTACGTTTATATCGAGAACTTGTTCGTTTAGGTTTGGATTAGTATAGAAATGATAGATCTATGTTTGTATGGTAAAAACGAATCCAACAAAGCTAAACTTACTGAAAATGGATATGATTTGATGGGTTAATCGATTGATAAAAGAACCCGTAACCTATATGCCTAAATCGCACCCTTTAAACATCGATGTTAGGTCGATTTGATGGTTGGGGTTTGTAGGCGCTGGTCAGACGATTCTGTGGATACCTAAATCGAGTTATTTGGTTAAGAAACGAAGATGATTAAGGGATTTAAGGACGAACAGTACCTGCAGCTGGACAACTTCACCTGCAAGCTAAGTTCGCCTGATGAACTTCGCCTGCAAAGCTAAGTTCGCCTGATGACAACTTCGCCTGCAAAGCTAAGTTCGCCTGATGAACTTCGCCTGCAAAGCTAAGTTCGCCTGATGACAACTTCGCCTGCAAAGCTAAGTTCGCCTGATGAACTTCGCCTGCAACGCTAAGTTCGCCTGATGACAACTTCGCCTGCAAAGCTAAGTTCGCCTAAGGTTTAACTTCGCCTAAAGCTAAGTTCGCCTAAGGTTTAACTTCGCCTAAAGTCAAGTTCGATTAGAAAATAAATTAAAAACGATAAGTAAAAGTAAGCTAATACTAGGCCACCAGATTAAATCAGGCGAGTATTGATACGTGTAACTTATACAGTCAGCCGAGCTCAGTTAAAGAAGGGATTTACACCTATCGGAGGAAGAAGCAGAGTTCAGGTGAGTTCTAGCCCCATTTATGTGTTATGTTTTCGGGGCTGTGTGCATACTCGATATGTTTGTTAATACGCTTATCCTAAGAGATAAGTGTATGCCTTATGTGAATGATGTGATATGTATGAATGATTGCTTGATGGTACGTGAACGATCTTCGGATATTGCATGTACTGTCAGGTTGTAACGCTATGTATAAGGTAAGTATGATATGTATGCTTATGTGTATAAACGTGATAAAGTTAATAAAAGAAGTAAATGATGGTTGTATGGTTGTATGGTTACGAAAAGGGTACCGAGCCCTAATAATACTCGAGGTATGATGTATGGTTGTATGGTAACGAAGAGGGAATCGAACCCTACTAATATTCGAGAACTAGGGAACCGAACCCTACTAATATTCGAGGAAAGAGGGTACCGAGCCCTAATAATACTCGAGGAAAGAGGGTACCGAGCCCTAATAATACTCGAGGAAGAAGGGTACCGAGCCCTAATAATACTCGAGGAAGGAGGGTACCGAGCCCTAATAATACTCGAGGAATGTAGGGCGTAATGCTCTTTATAACGTAAGATATGAAAGTAAGTTAATACAAAAGAAAGTATGAAAGTATGAATGAAAGAATATAAGTTTATGTGTATTGTATGGTGTATGATTAAATAGTACTCACTCAGCGTAGCTGACTTTTAGTATGCACGCAGGTGAGTAGAATGAGACAGTTAGCTTGAGCGGGCACATGGTAGGCGAATAGGAGACTGGCATCTGAAGATTCAAGATGTTTTAATGTAATTGACGTTTATTTTGAAAGACAAGAATGTTTAATTGAGGCAAGTTTTGGATTGCTGTAACGTTTCATGAAAGTTTTTATATTCCGCGAAAGTTTTAATGAACTCTGATTTGTACGAACTGTGTTTATGAGTAAATCTGACGCTAAAGTAGGGCTACCGGGTTCGGGGCCTTACAAGTTGGTATCAGAGCATAAGTTCGAGAGATTTAAGCATCCTATATGCTTAGACTCGAACAGAGAATGAGATTTAAAATGAGAAAGAAAGAAGATGCCAGTTCAAGATAGCCATGTGTCACTCAAGCAAGCTCAGTAAAGGTAAAGTGTATGGTAAATAGTGTATGTTAATGTTGGCTTATTTGCTAAATGAAGAATGAGTGCAGGTTAGGGATAGGATTAATTGATCTTAACTGATTAACTGTTTAAGAGTATAAACAAGCACAAGTGAAATCATGAAGGGAAGTATGTAGAACCTGAGGAGTAACGCAAATAGTTAATTACACTTGATCAACGTCATTAACTACTTACTTACAAATCATGTGCTAAATAATTCCTAGAGTGATGACGTTTGTGTTTTCCCTTTTAGAATACTAATGGCTGGAGCTGGAGAAATTGTTGGAACTGGAGGTCGCACTGGACGTCGTGGCAGGCCTCGTCTTGTCCGGCAACCCTCGGTAGAAGAAGCTTCCAACACCGGAGACGAAGGAGGCGCAGCTGGAGGAAACTCGAGCAACAACGAAGGACATCAACTTAACCCTGCTGTTCTAGCTGCCATTGCCCAAGCTGTGGCAACTGCCATGAAGACTGGGAATCCCGACGGATCTGCTGGAAGAATTGCTGAAGGATCAGGAGAGAATGGTAGGAAGGATGGTGAGGGAGGGAAGGGTGACTCAAGTGAAGCTGGATCTGTCAAGGTTGGTGACGGAAAGAGAGGTCGAGGTGGGTGTAACTACAAGTCCTTCAAGGGATGCGACCCGCCGAAGCTGACTGGTTTGGGAGACGCAATCGCTACTCTTCAATGGATAACCACTATGGACAAGATTATCCGCATTAGCGAATGCCGTCCCGACCAAGCTGTGGGTTATGTTACTCAGTCATTTGAGGAAGAAGCTATGTATTGGTGGGAAAGTGTGGAGCAGAGAAAGACTAGGGATGAGATCAAGGCGTTGAGATGGGACGATCTGAAAGAGTTGGTGATGAAGAAGTTGTGTGCAGATGCCGAGGTTGAAAGGACGGAGATGAAGTTCCTGAATTTAAAGGCCGGTATGATGACGCATCGTGAGTATACTACTGAATTCAACCGACTAACTAGGTCGGTGCTTGATATGGTTGACACTGAGGTCAAGAGAAACAAATGTTATGTGAGGGGATTGCCACAAAAAGTCCGCATGTTAGTCAGGGCAAATAAACCTGCTACTTTTGACTCTGCTGTTGAACTTGCAGAAGTGGTTTATGCTGACCTGGCTGAGGACGATGTGGTGGTGGAGGAAAAGAAGGAGAAGAAATGGGCTACCTCTGCTAAGCGGTCTGGCGAGATGGTGACAACAACTGATGGGAGGAAGGCCAAGGTTGGGAACAAGGATGCATGTAAGACGTGTGGGCAAGTGCATCAGGGAGAATGCAGGACTGGGACAGACAGGTGCTATCGGTGTGGAAAGAGTGGGCATTACTCTCGAGAATGCCCTGATCGTCCAAAGTGCTTCAAATGCGGAAAAGCTGACCACATGGCTAGGGATTGCAAGGAATCAGGGGCGGGAGGTGCGAAAGGATAAAGACTTAGGGAAACTGCAGAGAGGAACACTTGATGAAGGAATAATTGCTCATGCAATGGTTTTATTAAATTACATTTGCTTAAGAACTTGTTTTGTGTTAAGGTTTAAAACTTATGTTTATCAGTGACGTGTAATATATATTGAGTTTGGTTATGAATGATTATTATGTTATGATGAAATGTTGTTTTAGACAATAGTGTTAAAAGTACTAATCGAAGCCTTGGAAGGATGAGATGAGTCTTGGTACATCGAGGGTCTCATGGACAAGCTACCTTAAATAGCTAAAACACATGACCACCATTCGATGGCTGCAAAGTCGGGAGTAAGAAGGATAACTCAGAAAGCAAAGGTGATTCAATAAAGTGTGCGATTATAAAGAAAAAGGTATTCCTTTTACAAAGGTATTCCTTTTAAAGAAATAAGCTAGGTTTCGGGGACGAAACCTTTTTAAGGAGGGAAGACTTGTAACATCCCGAAATTTCTAAAGTAATATTTATTATATTATTTTATCGGGTGAAATAAACGAGTTAGTGGAACGATAATAATAATAGCAAAATATGAAGACTTAGTAGGATAATTAGATGGGATTAGATATGGACCAAAAGGAAATATGGGCATTCGGTCCATGGGCTTAAGGGAGTATAAATACCCCCTTAAACCCCAATCCTTTCCATTCCATCCATTTATCCATCCTAATCTCTACACACTCTTAAACACACACAACCCGAACCAAGATCCAAAGGCGAGGACCCGAGCTCGTTGGTGCTAGATCGTCGTGACGAACCAAAGCAACAAGACCAGCTCGTGTTCGTAGTTCGACTCATTTACGGTACGTTTATATCGAGAACTTGTTCGTTTAGGTTTGGATTAGTATAGAAATGATAGATCTGTGTTTGTATGGTAAAAACGAATCCAACAAAGCTAAACTTACTGAAAATGGATATGATTTGATGGGTTAATTGATTGATAAAAGAACCCGTAACCTATATGCCTAAATCGCACCCTTTAAACATCGATGTTAGGTCGATTTGATGGTTGGGGTTTGTAGGCGCTGGTCAGACGATTCCGTGGATACCTAAATCGAGTTATTTGGTTAAGAAACGAAGATGATTAAGGGATTTAAGGACGAACAGTACATGCAGCTGGACAACTTCGCCTGCAAGCTAAGTTCGCCTGCTGAACTTCGCCTGCAAAGCTAAGTTCGCCTGATGACAACTTCGCCTGCAAAGCTAAGTTCGCCTGATGACAACTTCGCCTGCAAAGCTGAGTTCGCCTGATGAACTTCGCCTGCAAAGCTGAGTTCGCCTGATGAACTTCGCCTGCAAAGCTAAGTTCGCCTGATGACAACTTCGCCTGCAAAGCTAAGTTCGCCTGATGAACTTCGCCTGCAAAGCTAAGTTCGCCTGATGACAACTTCGTCTGCAAAGCTAAGTTCGCCTAAGGTTTAACTTCGCCTAAAGCTAAGTTCGCCTAAGGTTTATCTTCGCCTAAAGTCAAGTCCGATTAGAAAATAAATTAAAAACGATAAGTAAAAGTAAGCTAATACTAGGCCACCAGATTAAATCAGGCGAGTATTGATACGTGTAACTTATACAGTCAGCCGAGCTCAGTTAAAGAAGGGATTTACAACTATCGGAGGAAGAAGCAGAGTTCAGGTGAGTTCTAGCCCCATTTATGTGTTATGTTTTCGGGGCTGTGTGCATACTCGATATGTTTGTTAATACGCTTATCCTAAGAGATAAGTGTATGCCTTATGTGAATGATGTGATATGTATGAATGATTGCGTGATGGTACGTGAACGATCTTCGGATATTGCATGTACTGTCAGGTTGTAACGATATGTATAAGGTAAGTATGATATGTATGCTTATGTGTATGAACGTGATAAAGTTAATAAAAGAAGTAAATGATGGTTGTATGGTTGTATGGTTACGAAAAGGGTACCGAGCCCTAATAATACTCGAGGTATGATGTATGGTTGTATGGTAACGAAGAGGGAATCGAACCCTACTAATATTCGAGAACTAGGGAACCGAACCCTACTAATATTCGAGGAAAGAGGGCACCGAGCCCTAATAATACTCGAGGAAAGAGGGTACCGAGCCCTAATAATACTCGAGGAAGGAGGGTACCGAGCCCTAATAATACTCGAGGTATGATGTATGGTTGTATGGTAACGAAGAGGGAATCGAACCCTACTAATATTCGAGAACTAAGGAACCGAACCCTACTAATATTCGAGGAAAGAGGGTACCGAGCCCTAATAATACTCGAGGAAAGAGGGTACCGAGCCCTAATAATACTCGAGGAAGGAGGGTACCGAGCCCTAATAATACTCGAGGAATGTAGGACGTAATGCTCTTTATAACGTAAGATATGAAAGTAAGTTAATACAAAAGAAAGTATGAAAGTATGAAAGTATGAATGAAAGAATATAAGTTTATGTGTATTGTATAGTGTATGATTAACTAGAACTCACTCAGCGTAGCTGACTTTTAGTATGCACGCAGGTGAGTAGAATGAGACAGCTAGCTTGAGCGGGCACATGGTGGGCGAATAGGAGACTGGCATCTGAAGACTCAAGATGTTTTAATGTAATTGACGTTTATTTTGAAAGACAAGAATGTTTAATTGAGGCAAGTTTTGGATTGCTGTAACGTTTCATGAAAGTTTTTATATTCCGCGAAAGTTTTAATGAACTCTGATTTGTACGAACTGTGTTTATGAGTAAATCCGACGCTAAAGTAGGGCTACCGGGTTCGGGGCCTTACAGTTCAATATTTATGTGGATACGTAGAAAAAATTTGGCTAACTTTTAATGGCGTGTTGATATAATAATCTGACATGTTTTTAAAAAAACGACTGTGTTCATGTCCCGTTCGCTTAAAACCTGAACGGACAGTTGTTGAATGTAAGCGAACAAAAACAAAGTTAAATGAACATAATAGAACAAACATAAACTAACACAAATGAACATTCCGTACAAACAGTAAAATTATAATCAACCTAAATAAGGAACAAACTTCTTTACAATAAATAATTTTAAAATTGAAAAAAATCGTAATAATAGAAACTACAAATATAACTAAAACAGCCTATAATACAAGGACTAAAAGCTAATTAATATTAAATGTCGCGTTTCATTTTTGAGATATAGATGTCAAAAAAAAGTTAGGAATATGAAAATAAAAATGTCCCTAGTGGTATTAAGTTAGTGGTCAAAAAGTCTAATTAGAAAATAACTTACATGACCAGTTGTTTGAAATGGGTTGCAAAAGTGATGTGACGTAACAACATGATTTTAACACCGCGTCAGGGCTAACGTTCATGCAGTAAAGGGGGGAATGATAACATGGTAACACCCCTTTAACAAGAAAATGGTAAGTTAGTGGTCAAAAAGTCTAATTAGAAAATAACTTACATGACCAGTTGTTTGAATGGGTTGCAAAAGTGATGTGACGTAACAACATGATTTAACACCGCGTCAGGGCTAACGTTCATGCAGTAAAGGGGGGAATGATAACATGGTAACACCCCTTTAACAAGAAAATGGTGGGGCTCAAATATATTAACCAGAAAATGGTGGGGCATTAATGTGATAACAACCTTTTAAATCGTAACACGGTGTTAAAGAGACGAGTTAGTTAAAGCTCGGTGTGATGCTTTGACTTAAGATTTAAAGTCATCCACGCCAACCAATCTATTTGAGTGACAGTGTGCTGTTTAATAGAGGGTAATTTGGTTATTGCGGCTTCAAACAAGGATAAACATACTATTCCCGTGCATGCCATGGGTACAACATGATGATGCTAAGGCCATTTGTCTCCCCATGACATGTAAATGTAATGAGGAACAATATAATAAATTATTGATTTACTTTTTATCTTATTATTATTATTATTATTATTAAATTATGTTATATATGATAAAAACTAGATTTTTTTGGGCCAAAATTAGGTTCATATATTTGTGATCCATTTGGTAGATCGTAAATATTATTTATTTGATATGTTTTAGAAATTCCTAATTTCTTAAAAACGATTTTGATTTTTATTCTAATATTAGTCAATTTATTGACAAGTTATTTTACAAGCTGACGTGCATTTTAAATATAAGTTAGGGGGTTTGGACTCATTTAACATGTTTAATCAATTTGATTTTATTTTAAGTAATATTATCACTCGTTTGATACGTTACACACACGATAACTAATTATCATCAAAATTTATATAAAATTATATCATATAAAAAATTATATTTTTTCTAGTATATCCGTAGGTATTAATGAAAGAATACCATAAATCATGACTTACTTTGAGTGGTGGGTAAGGAAGTATCAAATATATATGTGGTCACTCCCATGGTAATGATTATTATTTATTAGTCACATTAACCCGGTCTCAAAAGCATTTAATTATTTTATTCTTATGAAAAATGAAATTATTTCTTTTTGTGTATGAAGAAGGAATAATTATGTTGTTAGTGAAAATAATATTATAGCACAAGACATGATGATTCAATTGGCTTTCTTCTTGAGACTTGGTTGTTGTTTACATATGCAAAACCTTGTAGTGCCGGTAGTTCTAACCGAAGCAAATATAGGGATAGTAGCTTCTCAACAACCATCATAGTATTATTAATGCTTTGTAAGTTTGATACATATGTTATCTTTGTTTAAATTTTGGGTGAACCTTTTGTCACACCCTGACCGTTATACGCGGGAACGCGATGTTAATTGTCCATAAAACGCAACACTATTGAAGTGATAGTATAATTAATCCATATTATTAAACCAAACTTGTCACATTACACAATTCATAAAAGAAAAACAAACCAAAACATATGATCTCAAACAAGTAAATTTTTTTAAAATTTCCTAAAGGTCTGATTAGATGATCTTCGCCTCAAAGCAACTTCAACCTGTAACATGTATGAAAATAAGTTTTGTCAACACGAATGTTGGTAAACAATCATAAGAGTTTATATTATATAGTAAGAAAAAAATTACAAATCATATGCCACAATGAAATATTCCAAACATAAAGTAAATATGTAAAATAAATGAAAATCATGTTCTTTTTTTACGTAAAGCCAAATTACTAGGGAGCCTACGTTTCACCACGAAGACATTTCCACTATAGCGTATGCGTAGGCGTATGTGAAAGCATATCTATCATCAATAACCAAAATTTAAACATGTATATCTTGTAGCATGTAAAGCATAAACAAGTATTAAAGGATAAACACTCTATGAAATTGGCATGAATCATATTGAAAATGAAAACAATGAAATAAACAAGTTGTAGTTGTAAGCATACATGTCATACCCCCTAAATAATAATAAAAAAAGGGTTATGATAAACTCACATGATAGCGTTTGCGTACGAGTATGAGCAAAAAGATGAATCAAGCGAGTGATCCGATTTGGTTCGGTTCGACAAGTAATTTTAGATTATAAAAATAATCTAGGTTTATTATGAAATTCAAAAGAACTATAATAACGAGTAGAAAGGTTCAAAGGTTCGGTTCTCTACTTGAGGTTTTACATGAAACTAACAAATTTTATTAATGAAAGATTACGTTTTAACGAGTGTATTTAAATGAAGTTTGGTTTTTATCACAAAATTTAGGTTAAAAAATAGTTATTAGTGACAATGCCCGCGTGTAGACTAACAGTCAGCTACACGCTAAGTGAGTTCTTAGTTTCGTAATCAATGGGCTCTTCTTTTTATTTCTTTCATAAAATACGATTCATAATAAAATCACATCTTTCAAACATTCATACATAACTTAACATTACTCATTCATCATTTACTTGTTCCATGTCGGTCTATCAATCGATCCATAACTAGATTGATATGTGCTTGCTCATAACTGAGCCATCAATGTTTGATCATAACCGAACCATCTATACTTGCTCATAACAGAGCCTCCTATACTTGCTCATAACCAAGTCGTCCATGCTTGCTCATAACTGAGCCGTCTATGCTTGGGTCATAACCGAGCCATCTATGCTTGCTAATAACCGAGCCATTTGAAGTTAGCGGGATTTGTCATCCTAACTTGTTGTGCACGCATGAGGCCCGAAGGCTCTACACATGAACACATACTCATGCTTCTACAATAAACAAGCATACGAATATACATTCTATCATATCAACATTCTTCACAAGTGTTAATAGGGCTCCCTAACTCTTTCAGTATATTCTATCATATCAACATTCTTCACAAGTGTTAATAGGGCTCCCTAACTCTTTCTGTTCTATCAACATACAAGTATATATTAATAAAGTAATATATAAAACATGTTCTTTCAAGATATACTTTATTAATTAAAATCACGTATATCAATTTCTTCAAATACAAGTATGTATACAACCCCAAAACATTTAAGAGTAAACAGGGGCTAGAAACTTACCTAGATCATGTGGCGTTCCAAATTCAATAGTAATTTCTTTCTTTAACTAAGCGCGGTTAACTGTTATATTGTACACATATTAGTTAACCGATCTAACAAAACCATCTTGACTAGCATGGTTAGTTAGCTTAACTTAACCAAGTTAACCGGGTTAACTAAGTTAGTTAATTAACCAGCCACGTTAATTAAGATCCATTTTAGTTTTTAATTTTGCTAACTTTATTTAATTAGAGCTAAGGGAGTGCGAACTAACTAAAAATTTTAAACAGAGTTAATAGGGATTAATTTTTATATTTAAGTTCCTTCGATTTAACGGGATTCTCTAACCGGACCAACGGAGTCCGTTAGTTTAATTCAACTAGCTTGGTGCCCGCGCGATACGGCGATGTACACGATTCAAACACAACATCGAACGCAATAAGCGGTGACCTCACTATAG
>NW_027505418.1:77500-145066 GCF_021521415.1 Bidens hawaiensis | reverse complement strand
TTTTTTTAAATTTATAATCATTAAATAATTCCAGAAATATTTTTATAAAAATCTACAAATTTTAATTGATAATTGACTAAATTTTCATGATCTAATGGTTGACGGATAATTAATTATGCTAATTTGAAGATTAAACAAGTTTAATTCTAACGAAAACTGGCAAGTTCGTGATTAATGAACTTGTTAGAATATCAAAACATCAAGAGTGATCCAAAAGCATAATTTCTGATTAATTATGTAAAAACGAATTTTTTGTGGGAAATCCGGACAATTTGGATAGATTGTGCGCGTTTTTCTCCGAATCAAACTGAATAAACGAAAACGAGCCTCGTAGCGAATCCAGACCCCTAATACGTGATCTTTCTTTATAACTTAATCATTTTATCAACCAACACGTTTACCCAAGTTTACTTCCCCTTAACTATTTTCTAAAGGATAAACGACCAACATGGCCCAGCTGGTGGAACGGGGAAACTGAGACAAGTTCGATTTTAAACATCAAACATTGAACAACATCACAATCTAAATCTAATGACACTTTCTGGGTATTATAGCCACACCCAGACTAGCTATACAGCCTAGCTTAGTATAAAGATTATAATAATATTAAAATATTAATATTATTATAATATTAAGTATAGGGACTAAGTGATAGCAAGGAAAACGGACCCCGAGCTGACCTCGCACTGACTGCCTTCAAAACGGTGTGTTTCATGACCCCCACCATTTAAACTGTTTTACGAACTTTTGGGGTGAAAAGCATGTTTATATGTATTATCAATCTGAAAACGGTTCAGAACGTAAAATACATGAACCTTTGTATATGAAAAGTCCCTACAAACATAATGATAAACTACGTGCTGATGAAAGGTGCTTATTATTGTGACTGATATATTAAATGAAAATACTAAGAATGACAAAACATAATGAAATCACACGTGACAACCTGTTTATACAAATACGCTATATAATGCTAAACACCACAGGTTGGGGAAAAAACGTGGTCAATAATGGCCATAGGGATAACGTGGTCTGTGATGATCATGGGACTATAGTGGGCGGAAGGGGAGCCACAATAGTAATAAACTAAAGTTGAGTATGACCTATGAGCCAAGTTCTTCTGCAACTTATAAACCAAAGTTGAGTATGGCATATGAGCCAAGTTCTGCTGCAACTTATAAACCAAAGTTGAGTATGGCCTATGAGCCAAGTTTTGCTGCAACTTATAAACCAAAGTTAAGTATGGCCTATGAGCCAAGTCCTGTTGCAACTTATAAACCAAAGTTGAGTATGGCCTATGAGCCAAGTTCTACTGCAACTTATTAAACGAACTAACTTGATTATGATATGAGTGTCAACAAAATATTGTGATTATAAATTTTGTGGGCGGAAAGGGGGCCACGGTGATTGGTGATACATGATAAATACTACATTTGTGTATGTATATAATTAAATATCTATGTATACGCATTATGTGAACAAATGTAGGAAATATTGTGTGTAGAAAATACTAATTATTTGTGTATATACTGTGTAATGTTTATGTTTACGTGGAACTATTGTGGGCGGAAGGCAGCCATAGTGGTTGAATTTAGGGGAAACCGTTGTGGGCGGAAGGGGGAGCCATAATGGTTGATGTTACGCAGAAAACGAAGGCATGTATTACGAACGAACAATCACGATTTTATCATAATTTCAAATTTTATTATTAACTTATACACATATATATGTGCATACAAAGATTCAGATACACATATATAAACGTAATTACATTTTCTTACGTACGCACGTACTTACAAGCTATGACTGTGTGGTACGCAGAACTGATTTCGTTAAAACTTATGAAACTCACCAACTATTTGTAGTTGACCTATTTTAACGTGCTTTTCAGGTATTCAGAAACGTGGAGTAAAGTGCTTATGTGCTATCTGTTTGAGTTGTGATCGATGCTCTGTAATCCGTTACAAGCATTCAAGTTAAAAGTGAAGCAGTAGACGGACTAGTTTTGATTGTGACACCTAGTTTGTAAAAGAAGTTAGAACAATGTAATCTATTGCAAATTAATTAGTAACGTTTCTTTATGAATAATGTATTTGATACCAGTTGTATCTGTTGCATTACAGTTTTACGCTTCCGCGAACCGCTTTACGGGGTGTGACAGTTCAACATGGTTGATGTATCGACAATCAGTACTCCTCTACCACTGGACCATGTATCGGTCTTGATCCCAACGGGGAGAAGGTTGATCAAACGTTATACCGATCCATGATTGGCTCATTGATGTACCTCACTGCATCACGGCCAAACATCATGTATGCCACATGTTTGTGCGCCCGATATCAGTCGAATCTGAAGGTTTCACATCTCATGATCGTCAAAAGAATTTTACGATGTCTCAAGGGATGTCCAGGGGTCGGTCTCTGGGATCCAAATGATGATGAGTTTGTGATGAGGGCATACTCAGATTCGGATTATGGAAGCTATAAGCTGAATGCCAAATCTACAACAGCGGGGTGTCAGTTCTTCTGCAAGCGTCTTGTCACCAGTAATACAAGAAACAGACCACAGTATTGCTATCTACCTGTGAAGCTGAGTACGTAACTGCCTCCAGTTGCTGTTCTCAGGTTTTATGGATCCAACAACAGATGCGGGACTATGGTTTGAATTTTCATACTACCCCTATCTTTGTAGATTATACTGCAGCTATTTCTATCACAAAGAATCCGGTAAACCACTCTAAAACTAAACATATTAAGATACGGTATCACTTCATTCGTGATTGCTACGAAGAGAAGTTGATCACCATAGACAAAATTCACACCGATGAACAAAAGTTAGATCTTTTCACCAAAGATTTTGATCATCGTAGACAAAATTCACACCGACGAACAAAAGGCAGATCTTTTCACCAAAGATTTTGATAAGTCACAATTTCAATATTTATTAAAACTTAACGGTATAAAAGTTTTGGGTGGTGATGATAAGAGAGTTACCGAGATATTTGATTGGTCGGATACCATGTGAACATAAATATTAGAGTCAACTTTGTTTTTCTGTAAATATTTTCATATAGTTTTTGGTTTTAGGGGGGAGAAATTTTTTGGAAAACCAAAAACATTAAAAAAATTGAAAAAGCCAAAAACATTATAAAATTCAAAAATGTCAAAAACAGGAAAAATGTTGCTCCTTAGAAAATGAGTTTTTGAAGCAAAAGGGAATATGATAGTACATTGATCATCTGGTCCCAAATCCAGTAAAAAGTAGGCATAAAAGGTTGTGTGCTTAACTGTATTAGTGCATTGGTAGGCCTTTAAAACAAACAAGTAGGGAAAAGTACGTGATATAAACTTAATAATGCCAAATTGATGGGGTGTTAATTTCTAGAAAAAGTCTAATGATGATGGCAGAAATGTAATAGCTGGTCATACTGAAGCCATTTTATCAGAATGATTGGTTATAAATTTGTTAAAACATAGCTATTAGTAAGTAGTTAACGCTTCAATGATGTATGGTCTTATGGCCTTAAATCCTGTATTGATGGGATGCTTTAAGGTTCCTGGATTCATCGGGTCTTTATGCGGATTATTATCTAGGTATTCATTTTGATGAATATTTAAAAAATGCATTAAAAAGCGAACCCGCGGTCTAAGCTGCTTCATAAGTCATTAAACTTGATCGCATAAGTACTTATGTGTAACGATTCCGACGAAATCAGGTATACCCTAACCGATAGACGTTAGTTACGTCATATGTAATGTCGGGTACATGAGTTACCATGGTAATCATACGAGAATACATGGTTCATTGTATTGATTGTACGTGAATATATAATTCACCGTATTGAATATGCGATCAAACGATCGATAGTTATTGAAACCCGAATGAATTGAGGGTTCAATTATAGACGAGATATATGATATTTAGTGATGTTACGAAGTATTAAAGCTTCGGGATAAGTGGATTAAAGCACAGAAAAAGGATTTCGATTTAATAGTACGTCGGTACGTTAAACGAAACCTTTAATACCAAACCGAGCAAGAAACGATCGATCAAGCCGAAAAAGGTGCGTAATAACTAATAATATGACGTTTCAAGTTAATAAATGTCATGGGTTAAGTATTTAAAGTTTTTAAATCGGTTTTATATAAATTTTATTTTTAAGCCGAAAAACGACCGTTTAGGTCTCGTTTTAAGCCGAATTAAACGTTTAACCGAGAAACGAACTGAACCAGATTATCCAAAACATTATCCGGATTGCGGATATCCAAATGAGTGGCCAAAAATGAACTTGTGGGTCCCACCCCACCCCCACATTGGTTCCGATCGGATTCAAGGGGATAAACCCCATTCCTTTGTTATTTTTTTACAAACAATCAACAACATCCTTCATTTTCTCTCAAGCTCACAAGATAAAACCCGAGTTTTGCAACAAGAACAACGAGGTAAAGGTCGAGTTATAGTCGTTTTCATCTTCCTTTCTCGAATTATTTTGCAAGAAAATGAGGTTTCAAGTGAAAAATGGGTGAAAACCCGAGATGAAACCGATTCTTACATGATCAAGTGATGTATACAAGTTATACAAGGGATCTTGGTCCAAGAAAGGAGTTAAACAAGCCAAAAACGAATTTTTACGGTTAAATCTTTGTTTTGATATCATAACCGAAACTATAGTGTAAAAGGCTTGATCGCGAGTGTAACTTGCTTGGTATTGTGATATGTTGATTGTAGGCTCTGTATTTAGTGGTAGATAAGGCGAAAAGATGAGTTTGTAGCTTGTAGTGGTGGAAAACGAAAGGTATATTCGGTTATGTTCGGTTTTGGGAAATTTGGACAGATTGTTGATGCTTTAGAGTTAGGTCATGAAATTTTACAGAGGTATTAAACACATGAAAATATGAGTTCTGTAAATATTTGGTAATTTTTGGATAAAGGATGAATATTTGGTGAATTTAATGCTCGGTTTTGGCCAAAAATGGTGAAAAATGGGTAAATATCATGAAAAATTCTGGAAAATTGCAGATAAGATTTTCATATCATGTATAAGTCACACACAAAATTTGAGGTCTGTTGGAGAAGTCTAAGTAGGCTTTTCGGTTAAACGAGTTCTAGGGATTTCTAGCTCGGTTTTAGTAAAAAGGGCATGTAAAGAAGATTTTGGTTCTGGAAAAATTACAGGGGTCTATGTAGATGGCAGGGGACATCCAGGAAAAATTTGGGATTTTTCTATGATCTTTTGGTATTTACAACATATTTAGTGTTTAAATGGTGTTTAAAAATAGATAAATAAATTTTAAATATAGAAATTAATTCTGGAAATATTTTTATAAAATTCCCCACTGTTAAAAAGTGATTTGTGAAAAATTTCAAGATCCGAGAGTAAACGGATAATTATTTGTGCTAATTATCAAACTTTTAAAGTTAAAACGCGTAAACCGGTGAAGTTCGCTTAAGCGAGCTGACTGGTGTATAAAAACCCTAAAAATGAACTATTTTCATATAAATGAGTTAAACAAGTAAAAATAAATCATCCGAAAATAATTCGAATGATTTGAGTAATTTTAACCTATTTTAACAGTTTCCGGTACGCTAAAGACGGAAACGGGTCCCGCGGCCAAACGGGGCGTCTAAACCGAGCTCAAATTTCACAACTTTACTTAAACTATCAGTCAACGACTATTTTCGGATCGTGTGTGACCAAACTCATTTTTGAAACATAAAAACGAATAACCGTGCTAGGCACGCAAAACGAGAAAAACGACTAATAGTAATTGTGACCATGGAAGTCTAAACGACATCACAATCTGAGTCCGGAGAAGTGTTTCTGGGTTAACATTGCCCCCGGAACAGGTACAGTACTGGGTTAACAGTGTCCCCAGATGTACCGATTGATAAGGTTAAAGATTATATAAACAATAATTGTATAATAACGATCGTAGGGATCATATTACAGATTGGACGTGTTAATTGATAATGATTGTTGTTACCTGCTTGCATGTGCTAAGGTGAGTTTCACGAGCCCCTTTCTCTGAATTGTTTTAAATGTTTTCCCGAGGCGGAAGCATGTTACTACTGAAATATTTAAGTACATACTGAACGCATGGATTTGCGTGAATTTTACTGAATGCATGGATTTGCGTGAATTTATATATATTGTTTATTCTACGGGAATCGTACGGAAATGTACTAAGATGGTAATTGTCTGAGTTGTTAATATTGTAAGGTCCCGCAACAGTGTTCTGGGTTAACAGTGTCCCCAGATGTCATTGGAAGTGTTCTGGGTTAACAGTGTCCCCAGATGTCATTGGAAGTGTTCTGGGTTAACAGTGTCCCCAGATGTCATTGGAAGTGTTCTGTGTTAACAGTGTCCCCAGATGTCATCGGAAGTGAATAGGGTTAACAGTGTCCCCAGAGGTTATTGGAAGTGTTCTGGGTTAACAGTGTCCCCAGATAATATTACATTATGATATGGATTTATCATGGTTTTTTCAAATTGTGAAACTCACCAACTATTCGTAGTTGACCCGTTTTTTCACATGCTTTTCAGGTACAACTAAGACGAAGTGATTGCTTATGTGCTAAGTGCTTGATGTGTGTAAGATTTGCGTGCGGGATGTTAGGATACATTATAATAAATAGAGTTATGTATCGTAGTGTGTGATGTGTGTATCACCTAGACAGTAATGGAATACAAGATAATGTAATTTGAAGTATATTAATGCATTCAGTTTTCTTTATAAACAATGTGGTTGATATCAGAGGTGTCTGTTGCATCCCGTTTACGTTTCCGCTGCGGTTACGGGGTGTTACAGAAGTTGGTATCAGAGCCATTGGTTATAAAAGAATTAGGATGTCTTTAAAAGATACCTAAAATATAACCAGTAGCTCAAGTATTATAGGATATGAATATCAACTAATAAATTATAGTGACGAGAGCTGGATTAACTTGGATGGACAAGTGGGTTATCATGGTCCGGAACATAATAACAGACTTGTCCGCACGAGGGAATTCAGGGGAAGTCACGGGGTACGTTAATAGGTAAAAATGGCAACATATGTGTAAAGTATATTATATTATTTATACGTGCTAATGTGTGTATATATATATATATATATATATATATATATATATATATGTGTGCATATCTTGTGGGTACAAGTATTGAGAAATAAGACCCGGATAAGGAACCGGGGGATGAGATAATAAAAAGTACCGAGGATGCTGAAATTTCTAGAGCATCGGTTGATGATAAGCCTGACTTATCGGGTCACAGCTATGATAGCACCAAGTTAGACCTTCCGTTTGACATTAACCAGAAATATCTAGTAACCGTCACTCCCAACCAAAATTGATGAATCCCTTACCCTACCAACACCGGTACCGTATATCCTAATAACCCCAGATGTTCACCCGAACCGTCGACCCTCACGTACGGACGGATCCGTACCTGAACCCATTCTTATTCCATTAAGGTAAATAAATAAATAAAATAATGATAATAATAAATTTGATAATTAATCAGCAGATAAAAATAATATATAGAAATATATATATATGTATTTCTCACTCTCAAACATATGAGTCATACCCCTCCAGATCGAGAATTACCGATTTCAACGAACCTAGAACGCCTGAGGACATTGACTGAGCAAGTGATAGAGTTTCCCATAATAGTAATTAATAATATTTGAAGGCAACCCATGTTGCCCGATTACCTTGAACCTTGCAACTCCCTATGTTATCCTTACATCCGTTAGACGCCTATACCCATGTATACTCGAATAGAATGATTACCTATACACAAAGAAGTGTTGGAATCATTATAGCATTGTTGGATATTCGTTCGTAGGTGGTATACCATGTATGCCAGATATACGAATAAACACGGATATTATAACTCCGTGGTATGTAATCGTTTGGTGCTCACGGTGAGCAGGTATCGGTTATGCTGATATGCAGAAGGATATTGAAATCAAGCATATTAAACATTGATCTTTGTTGAGAAAGATCTCGATGTCAGTTGGTGACAAGGGTTATGAAGCGTATTTAAAAGTTAACCGACGTCAGGTTAAGTCCATATGTTATTATATTTGTGGGACATATATAATAGATACTGGTGTGTGTAATATGTATGATAATATTCGGTGTGTATGTGTACCTGTTGTTATGATTGAGCTGGTAACGAGTTATATGGTGAGATTAGTATTGATTACTGCGTACGGGATGAGTACGGCAGAATGTCATAAAATGAGTAACTCCAATGATGGAGATTGATATGATTCAGTTGATTGCTCAAGGATAGTAGATGATGATACCGAATGTCGTATCACAGATCACTGCTAGTGTTGATGCAAATGTGATCGCAGACTTATAGATCGAACAATCACATGATTATGAATATTTCAATTCTTAGTGTTATTACTAAGAGTGTTAATGTCCCACCGAATACTATTATGACTACAAGTATTAGTTATAAACTAAACATGAATAGTAGTCGTAATGAATTAGATCCGGTATGAAGGATATGTTTATCGGTTGTGTTAAGGGGATTATTAATAGTTTACTGATGGTAAAGGGAGGAATAGATTAGCGAGTGGATAGAAAAGATCGAAATGGTTAAGGATATTGGTAAGAGTCTAGAACATTGTGTAGTGAAATATGCTACAGATATGTTGGTAGATTATGTTGTATCGTGATGGAACACGATGGTACAAAATTATAGTTAGAAAATTATTACTCAGATGATATGGTCAGGATTTAAAATTCTTGTGCGAGAGCACTTTTATTCGAGTAATTAAACTCAGAGATTGGAAACTGAGCTATGAAAGATAGATATGTTGTGTGCTGATCACTTAGAACACGCTAATCGTTTGAAGGAATTGTCATGTCTGGTAACTTGGCTAATTACTCCTGAAATTAAGCGAAGTGAGCGCTATATTGGGAGCTAACTCCATCGATAAGGAGTATAGTCAACCCTGTAAAATATACAACCTTTGGAAGGGTTGTGTCACAAGCCAGCATTGATATATTTGATTCTATGGGAAGCGGAATGGAATGAAGTTAGGTGAAACGTCGAGTGTTAAAGAAGGGAAATGATAAAGGTATAGTGCAAGATAGACTTGTGAATAAGTAGGTATGTCCTACAACCCAGAATTATACTAAGACTAGTTCTGGTGTGAAAACATGAACCGCATAAAGGGTCCTTCCTTAAATGTGGAAAATATAGTTATCGGCAGAAAGAAGAATGTCGGGTGATAGTAGGCCACAGGTATGGTAAAGATGGACGTAATGCCCCAATTGTAGAACCAACTGAAGCCATGTGGACCGGCAACCCCAACCCATTCGTGTACAACCACTCCGAACCCAACAACCTCAATAACAATCCATCCAAAGAAATCAAATTATGCCAAACAGTTGTACTTGCTATGAATGTGGCAGTACAGAACGTTTCAAGAGAAATTGCCCAAAGTTGAACCAAGGTGTCGTTGGAAGACGAACCTCAAGACAAGCATCAACCTCGGATCGAGCAAGGAGCCGTGCCTTTGTGAGTAATTCGAATAAAGCACGTCATGATCCAAAGGTGGTATTAAGTACGTTGTAGTTTTAAATCAATGGGCTTCAGCGATATTTTTGCGGTCGTCGATAGAAGTTAGTTCCTGCTAACCTCCTACCCTTTGGAAGGATACCGATTAGTGAAACTATAGAACCCTATACTGTAGAATCGCTAACGATAAATCCCTAATGGTTAACTAAATTGTACAGAATTGTCCTATTATTCGGAACGATTAACCTTTCCTTATTGACCTACGACCAGTAAAACAAAGAAGTTTTGACGTAATAGTTAGCATGGATTGGCTAACTCAACATGAAGCAGAAATCAAATATGAAAATAAGATGATTAGAAGCTCTCTTTCGGGCGATGAAGCGATTAAATACAGAGAAAAGTGTACGGTATTATGTTGCTACTCAAATCTCATCTTGAGATGTTATAATATTTACGACAAGAAGACGTGGTGTATTTAACAAACGTGATTGCCAAAGTATTTAAAAGAAAACATATAGAAGATATCCCGGTGGTACGCAAATTTCCACAAGTTTTCCCAGAAGAACTTCCTGGATTACCGCCAACCCGACAGGTCGAATTCAGAATCGATTTAATACCTCAAGCTGGCCCTGTTGCTAAAGCATCCTACCGACTTGCACCGTCCGAGATGCAAGAATTATTCAATCAGTTACAAGAATTGTTGGATAAGGTATTATACGACCTAGTTAGTCACCATGGGGTGCACAGAGTTATTTGGGAAATGAAGGACGGAAGTGTTAGGATATGTATTGATTAGGGAGAATTGAATAAAGTGACGATCAGGAATAGGTATTCACTTCTTCGAAGTAAATGATCTATTTAACCAATTGCAAGGGGCGATTTATTTTTAGAAAAATTGATCTTAGATATAGTTATCACCAAATGAAAAATCCAAGAGGAGGACGTTGCAACAACAGCGTTCGGACTCGTTACGGCCATTATGAATTCTTAGTTATGCCTTTCGGGCTAACAAATGCGCCGGCAGCATTCATGGAACTCATGAACCGAGTCTGTAAACTTTATTTTGACAAATTTGTCATAAAAATTCATTGATGATATCTTGATATATTCGCAACGTGAAGAAGAGCACAAACGACGGATAAGGAAAATTGTGGAAGTGTTAAAGCAAGAGGAGTTGTACGCGAAGTTTTCGAAATGTGATTTTGAATAAAGAAGGCATAATTCCTTGGTCATATTGTAAAGCAACAAGGATTTCACATAGATCCAAATAAGATGGAAACCATTAAAATTGGCAGTCACCCAAGGCGCCAAAGGGAATGCGCCAATTTTTAGGACTAGCCAGAGACTATCAGCGGGTTATTAAAGAAATTTTAGCATTACCCAACTCATAATCCTTTGTACGACGCAAATGTACAAATTTTATAGATGATAAGAGACCGCAGTCTCATATTCAACGAAAGAGGGGTCGAGTTGTTAAGCGATTATGACTGTGACATCCGTTATCACCCCGGCAAGGCTAACGTCGTAGCCGATGCTTTGATCAGGAAAGATCGGATTAAGCCATTGTGAGTGCGAGCGCTGGGGATGATAGTCCAGTTGAACCTTTCGGACCTGATTCGAGTCGCTCAAAGTATACCCTAACCGATAGACGTTAGTTACGTCATATGTAATGTCGGGTACATGAGTTACCATGGTAATCATACGAGAATACATGGTTCGTTGTATTGATTGTACGTGAATATATAATTCACCGTATTGAATATGCGATCAAACGATCGATAGTTATTGAAACCCGAATGAATCGAGGGTTCAATTATAGACGAGATATATGATATTTAGTGATGTTACGAAGTATTAAAGCTTCGGGATAAGTGGATTAAAGCACAGAAAAAGGATTTCGATTTAATAGTACGTCGGTACGTTAAACGAAACCTTTAATACCAAACCGAGCAAGAGACGATCGATCAAGCCGAAAAAGATGCGTAATAACTAATAATATGACGTTTCAAGTTAATAAATGTCATGGGTTAAGTATTTAAAGTTTTTAAATCGGTTTTATATAAATTTTATTTTTAAGCCGAAAAACGACCTTTTAGGTCTCGTTTTAAGCCGAATTAAACGTTTAACCGAGAAACGAACTGAACCAGATTATCCAAAACATTATCCGGATTGCGGATATCCAAATGAGTGGCCAAAAATGAACTTGTGGGTCCCACCCCATCCCCACATGGGTTCCGATCGGATTCAAGGGGATAAACCCCATTCCTTTGTTATTTTTTTACAAACAATCAACAACATCCTTCATTTTCTCTCAAGCTCACAAGATAAAACCCGAGTTTTGCAACAAGAACAACGAGGTAAAGGTCGAGTTATAGTCGTTTTCATCTTCCTTTCTCGAATTATTTTGCAAGAAAATGAGGTTTCAAGTGAAAAATGGGTGAAAACCCGAGATGAAACCGATTCTTACATGATCAAGTGATGTATACAAGTTATACAAGGGATCTTGGTCCAAGAAAGGAGTTAAACGAGCCAAAAACGAATTTTTACGGTTAAATCTTTGTTTTGATATCATAACCGAAACTATAGTGTAAAAGGCTTGATCACGAGTGTAACTTGCTTGGTATTGTGGTATGTTGATTGTAGGCTCTGTATTTAGTGGTAGATAAGGCGGAAAGATGAGTTTGTAGCTTGTAGTGGTGGAAAACGAAAGGTATATTCGGTTATGTTCGGTTTCGGGAAATTTGGACAGATTGTTGATGCTTTAGAGTTAGGTCATGAAATTTTACAGAGGTATTAAACACATGAAAATATGAGTTCTGTAAATATTTGGTAATTTTTGGATAAAGGATGAATATTTGGTGAATTTAATGCTCGGTTTTGGCCAAAAATGGTTAAATATCATGAAAAATTCTGGAAAATTGCAGATAAGATTTTCATATCATGTATAAGTCACACACAAAATTTGAGGTCCGTTGGAGAAGTCTAAGTAGGCTTTTCGGTTAAACGAGTTCTAGGGATTTCTAGCTCGGTTTTTGTAAAAAGGGCATGTAAAGAAGATTTTGGTTCTGGAAAAATTACAGGGGTCTATGTAGATGGCAGGGGACATCCAGGAAAAACTTGGGATTTTTCTATGATCGTTTGGTATTTACAACATATTTAGTGTTTAAATGGTGTTTAAAAATAGATAAATAAATTTTAAATATAGAAATTAATTCTGGAAATATTTTTATAAAATTCCCCACTGTTAAAAAGTGATTTGTGAAAAATTTCAAGATCCGAGAGTAAACGGATAATTATTTGTGCTAATTATCAAACTTTTAAAGTTAAAACGCGTAAACCGGTGAAGTTCGCTTAAGCGAGCTGACTGGTGTATAAAAACCCTAAAAATGAACTATTTTCATATAAATGAGTTAAACAAGTAAAAATAAATCATCCGAAAATAATTCGAATGATTTGAGTAATTTTAACCTATTTTAACAGTTTCCGGTACGCTAAAGACGGAAACGGGTCCCGCGGCCAAACGGGGCGTCTAAACCGAGCTCAAATTTCACAACTTTACTTAAACTATCAGTCAACGACTATTTTTGGGTCGTGTGTGACCAAACTCATTTTTGAAACATAAAAACGAATAACCGTGCTAGGCACGTAAAACGAGAAAAACGACTAATAGTAATTGTGACCATGGAACTCTAAACGACATCACAATCTGAGTCCGGAGAAGTGTTTCTGGGTTAACATTGCCCCCGGAACAGGTACAGTACTGGGTTAACAGTGTCCCTAGATGTACCGATTGATAAGGTTAAAGATTATATAAACAATAATTGTATAATAACGATCGTAGGGATCATATTACAGATTGGACGTGTTAATTGATAATGATTGTTGTTACCTGCTTGCATGTGCTAAGGTGAGTTTCACGAGCCCCTTTCTCTGAATTGTTTTAAATGTTTTCCCGGGGAGGAAGCATGTTACTACTGAAATATTTAAGTACATACTGAACGCATGGATTTGCGTGGATTTTACTGAATGCATGGATTTGCGTGAATTTATATATATTGTTTATTGTACGGGAATCGTACGGAAATGTACTAAGATGGTAATTGTCTGAGTTGTTAATATTGTAAGGTCCCGCAACAGTGTTCTGGGTTAACAGTGTCCCCAGATGTCATTGGAAGTGTTCTGGGTTAACAGTGTCCCCAGATGTCATTGGAAGTGTTCTGGGTTAACAGTGTCCCCAGATGTCATTGGAAGTTGTCACACCCTCAAAATCCACTAACGGAGTTTTACCGTCAGAGGGTGTGAACTGGCAGGATCGGAATCATTAGTTATAACCAAACCAAAGAAAACGTTTAAATGAAAAATAAGTGCGGAAGCGTAAAACCTTAATTCAAAAGTTGCGTCACGCAGGACGACTTAAAACCAAATGTAAATGTTAAAATTAAGTTTGCAGAGTAAGATGTTTAACAATTAATGCATGCTCCTAAACCGCGCGCCCGCCTCGGCTACCTGAGAATAACATACTAAAAGGGGTCAACACGAGGTTGGTGAGTTCACAAGTTATATAAGATAAATCGTTTAGCGTTTGAGTTCAGCGTTTTCGTTAAGTGTTTTGCGTAACCACGTTACGGCGTTTAAAAGTTTTGCGTAACCACGTTATGGCGTTTAAATGTTTTGCGTAACCACGTTACGGCGTTTAAGTGTGTAACCACGTTACAGCGTTTAAGTGTGTAACCACGTTACAGCGTTTAAGTGTGTAACCACGTTACAGCGTTTAAGTGTGTAACCACGTTACAGCGTTTAAGTGTTACCAGATAATGTTATGTCAAATTATATATCGATAGGTAGCTAATCTATACAACAAGTATTACTAAGTGGTTCGAGACCGAAGCTGACTGTTTATCAAGTGCCCGTCACCAGGTCAACCCAGACCATGGTAAGTGTTAGCCAAAATTACACCCACTCAACCTCCAGTTGAGCTTAGCGTCGGGTGGGGTTTGTCAAACCCAGTAGTACTACTCAACAGTGACTCGCTATTCCAAATATTAACCGGTTCGATGCGTGGGACTTCAAGGGTTACGTGCCGCTTAGCCTCTACAAGTGATATATATAATTTATAACAAAATCTTAAATATGTGTTTATCTCAAAAATGCGTTTATCGGAGTATGTTATCTCCCCCAAGTGAAAAACGTTTGAAAACAGTTCAAAGAGCGGGGTAAGTGAACTCACTGTTTGCGAAGAATATTCCAAATTAGATCACCGAGTGATGCGCGTCGTAGAAAACTCTCTAGCGTTCTAAAATAACAAAGAGATTTTCTAAGTATCGGAACGTTTAACGAGTCTCTAGACTCGGCACATAATACCTATGCACGTATCATGTTTCGTGTTTCGTTTGTGAACCGTGTGTGATTTAAACAAGTACAATTGTGATACGATACACGAGTGAGCAATTACTTTCGTGTCATGTATTAATAACATACTTACAAGCAATTATTCCCGTAAGGGCATTTTGGTCAACAAACAAAGACTAACTAACCATTATTCCCCATAAGGGCAATTTGGTCAATTCATGGCAATCAACTAGCAACTATTCCCCGCAAGGGTATTTTGGTCAAAATACAACAATTATATAAAAACTATCATATTTCATGCATTCCTACACAACTCAGCAGCTAGTTTCATTGTGACAGAATTTCTACTTGAAAGATTGTACTATTTCACCGATCATATCATCTCAATTAATTCACCAAAAATCACCACTGAAACATACATGTCTTAGGTTTCCAGAACATATTTTATATTATTTTTATTCCATATAGATTTCTCATAATGATCAAAACACTACAGTAAACTCATATCAGTCAGATTCATGCACAACAGAATGTTATTTGCAATTCCCGGTAAACGAAAAATCCAATAAATGCAAGACCACTTGGGTTTGGTTCCTAACTCAGTGAGTCAACTTCCAGAAGTGGAACCAACCCAATTGGCCTCGTAGTTCATGAGATATAGAATTTACAATATAACCTAACAGCAGGTCTAACAGCTCAGCTTTGCATCACGTTTTTGTAAAATCATAAAAGTATACTTCCACTTATCCAAAAATTACGAATTTATACTTTATAGAAACTAGACTCAACCTAGTTTACTGCAGTACCCACAATCTCAATCAATTTTCACGTTTACACTTCGTTACAGTCAGTTAAACATCATATATATATTCTGTCCAGAATCTGTTCACATCAAAACTCAACATCATAACAATCTATGAACTATCATGCATCCATATAACCCTCTAGACACCATAACTACTATCCATGCATATAAATCACACCATACATACAAGATTAGGGTTTGTGATCTAATCCAAATCAAAGACAACAATGAATCATGCAACAACATCAATCTAGTTATCAATCTATTATGCAACTAACAAGAATCATATTGATCACATACATACATATAATCGGCCTACTTAGGGTTTACATACAACCCATTAAACATCAAAATTACACAACAAGGAGGTAAGGGATGATCAAGTATACCTTCCTAGCACCTAGTTCTTGGATTAATCTCTTGATTGATGTGTGTGTGTGTGATCTTTGTGGACGGCAGCCGTGGAGAGGGAACAAGAGACTTCCGATCGGAAGTTGTAGGGTTAGGGAAAATAGTTAGGGTTTAGTGTTTAAGTTATATTTATAAATAATCAAGTTACATTCTAGTCCCTCTTCTTTCCAAGTGTTGTTTTTCTAGAACATTCCATCATACTTGGACAATAAGTTAACATGACCATAGTATTATCACATAGCACATAATCCTAACACATAATAATCATATAATTATTGTTTTTACGTTTGTCGTTTATTTATCAATCGTTTGCGTCAACTCGTTTGCGTTTCGGTGCAAATCCCGAAAGACTACCCATGTAGTGAGTGTTAAGCGTCATTTAAACCCTAGTTTAAATGTAATGAAGTGTGCGTTATAGATTCAACGATCTTAAAGTTTGAATTGACGGAGTTGAGTTAACGGAGTTAACCTGGAATTGACGATTGTCACATCATTCCCTTGTTAAAGAATTTTCGTCCCGAAAATTTGAGTCAAGTCGTGATGAGAGTCTGAAAGAGTAAGAAGAAAAATTTCAGTTTGTCATATCGGAGTTAACCTGGAATTGACGATTGTCACATCATTCCCTTGTTAAAGAATTTTCGTCCCGAAAATTTGAGTCAAGTCGTGATGAGAGTCTGAAAGAGTAAGAAGAAAAATTTCAGTTTGTCATATCATCCCCTAGTAAAAAGAAATTTCGTCCCGAAATTTAATTCATACCTCCGGTGATGTTTGACGGTTTGCCGGGTTTCGCGGTTTTCGGTGTTTGGTTAGCCCTTCAAAAAGGTGGGGATACTTTTTCATCATTTGATCCTCGCGTTCCCACGTGAACTCCGGTCCACGTCTCGAGTTCCAACGAACCTTAACGATTGGAATTTTGCTGTGTTTGAGTGTTTTGGTTTCCCAATCCAAAACTTCGACTGGTTCCTCAATGAACCGTAACTGTTCATCAACTTGCAGTTCCTTCAAAGGGACTACTTGGGTTTCATCAGATAGGCATTTCTTCAAATTTGATACGTGGAATACATCGTGTACGCCACTGAGTTCTGTTGGTAGGTCCAGTCGGTACGCCACCGGACCAATGCGCTCAGTTATCCGGTACGGACCAACATACCGTGGGTTGAGTTTGTTTCGCTTACCAAAGCGAACTACACCTTTCCAAGGTGAGACTTTGAGTAACACCCGATCGTTCACTTTAAATTCGAGAGGTTTTCGGCGCTTGTCGGCGTAACTCTTTTGGCGATCTCGTGCTGCTGCCATGCGATTTCGGATTTGAACGATCTTTTCCGAGGTTTCGAGTACCAGTTCCGGACCAGTGATTTGGCTATCACCCACCTCTGCCCAGCAGAGTGGTGATCGACACTTCCGTCCGTACAGCGCTTCAAACGGTGCTGCCTTAATACTTGCGTGGTAGCTGTTATTATACGAAAACTCTACCAAGGGTAAGTGGGGTTCCCAACTCTTTCCGAAATCTAAGACGCATGCACGCAACATATCCTCCAGGGTCTGGATAGTCCGTTCACTTTGCCCATCCGTCTGAGGATGGTATGCTGTACTCATATCGAGACGTGTGCCCAGTGCGCTTTGCAGCGACTTCCAAAAGTGTGAGGTAAAACGAGAATCTCGATCGGAAATGATCGAGACAGGCACTCCGTGTCTAGACACCACTTCTTTCATGTATACTCGAGTCAGTCTTTCCATTTTGTCCGTTTCCTTAATCGCTAGGAAATGTGCCGATTTAGTCAACCGGTCAACGATCACCCAGATGGTATCGCATCCCGTCGGTGTCTTAGGCAAACCCGTAATAAAATCCATTGAGATGTGCTCCCATTTCCACATTGGGAGTTCCGGTTGTTGCAGTAGACCAGATGGTTTCTGGTATTCAATCTTGACTCTGGCACAAGTCAAGCATTTGCTCACGTAGGTGGCAATGTCGGCTTTCATGTTCGGCCACCAGTAAAGTGCCTTTAAATCATGATACATTTTATCTGAGCCAGGGTGGATAGAATATCGGGACTTGTGAGCTTCGTCCATCACTAGAGTTCTCAACTCTCCGTATCGTGGAACCCAAATCCGGTTCTCAAAATATCGGACCCCGTCCGATCTGGTTTCAAGTTGCTTGTTCATGCCCCGCATGAGTTCCGATGGAAGATTTTCATCTTTCAAAGCTTCCAGTTGCGCATCGCGAATCTGATCGGGTAAGCTGGCATGAATCGTGAGTTGCAATGCTCTCACTCGTCTGGGTTTATCTGTTTCTTTCCTGCTGAGGGCGTCGGCCACCACATTGGCCTTGCCAGGGTGGTACTTGATGGCACAATCATAATCTTTAAGCAGCTCGACCCAACGACGCTGTCGCATGTTCAGCTCCTTCTGATCGTAGATATGTTGGAGACTCTTGTGGTCGGTGTAAATGGTAAACTTGGTACCGTACAAGTAATGCCTCCATATCTTAAGAGCAAACACCACAGCTCCGAGTTCCAAATCATGGGTCGTGTAGTTCTTCTCGTGAACCCGTAGTTCTCTAGAGGCGTAGGCTATAACCTTCTCGAGTTGCATCAGCACACAACCGAGACCTTGTATAGATGCGTCACAGTGTACCTCAAAATTTTCTGTTCCCTCGGGGAGGGCTAAAATAGGGGCGCTACAAAGCTTGGTTTTCAACAGTTGGAAAGCGGATTCTTGCGCGTCACCCCAGTTGTACTTAGTGCCCTTGTGAGTCAAAGCGGTGAGGGGTTGAGCAATCTTTGAAAATCCCTCGATGAAACGCCGATAGTAGCCGGCCAGTCCTAGGAATTGTCGCACTTCAGTCGGAGTCTTAGGTGCTTCCCAGTTTTTGATGGCCTCTACCTTACCGGGATCGACATGGATACCATTCTCGTTGATCACATGTCCTAAAAAGTGAACCTCGCGAAGCCAAAATTCACATTTCGAGACTTTAGCATACAGTTGTTCCTTCTTCAGTAGTTCCAGAATTATCCTTAAGTGCTCTTCGTGGTCAGTCTCGTTCTTGGAGTAGACAAGAATATCATCGATGAAAACAATCACGAACTTGTCGAGGTACGCCTTGCATACTCGATTCATGAGATCCATAAATACGGCTGGCGCGTTGGTTAGGCCAAAAGGCATAACCGAGAACTCGTAGTGACCATACCGTGTTCTGAAAGCCGTCTTTGAAATATCTTCTTCGCGCACTCTCAACTGGTGGTAACCGGATCGTAGATCGATCTTCGAGTAGTAACTCGATCCCTGAAGCTGGTCAAATAAATCATCAGTTCGGGGTAAAGGATAACGGTTCTTGACCGTCACCTTGTTCAATTCCCGGTAGTCGATGCACATTCGGAAAGTCCCGTCTTTCTTTCGAACAAACAAGACAGGGGCTCCCCATGGCGATGAGCTAGGTCGGATAAAACCTTTATCCAACAAATCTTGCAACTGGGTGGACAACTCCTGAAGTTCCGCCGGTGCGAGCCGATACGGGGCTCGTGCTATGGGTGCTGCACCGGGTGTCAACTCGATTTGGAATTCGACTTGACGAATAGGAGGGAGTCCGGGCAAATCCTCCGGGAAAACTTCCGGAAAGTCTCGCACAACCGGTATGTCTTCAATTCGTTTCTCCTCCGCGGGTTTCTCAACAATCTGCGCCAAAATTGCCGGATGACCCTTTCGTAGATACTTCTGTGCTTTCATAAGGGTGATGATGCTGTTGGTCATGCCGCTTCTCTCGCCTCGGACCGAAATGATCTCGCCGGAAGGGGTGGTAATATGGACTATTTTATCATGGCATATAATCTCCGCTCGGTTCTCGGATAACCAGTCCATGCCGACAACGACATCGAAACTACTAAGCGTAAAAGGAATAAGGTCGATGTCAAAGACATGACCTGACAGTTTCAACTTACATCCCGCAAGTATATGAGTTGTTACTACAGTTTTACCATTAGCTAATTCAACAGGAAACTTAGCGTCTAACGGGGTTGGAGTAAGGTCTAAAAGTTGGCTAAAGGCTTTCGACACAAAACTCCTATCAGCTCCAGTGTCAAACAAAATAGAAGCAAAATAATCGTTTACAGGGAACTTACCGGACACCACATGCGGATCATTGCGGGCTTGACCCGATCCAATCACAAACGCTCTTCCTTTGCCATTTCCTCCACCGTTACTGCCACTTCCATTGCCCCCATTGTTGTCATTATGTTTCAGCTTGGGGCAATCCTTCCGGAAATGACCTTCCTGTCCACATTCAAAACATCCCTTAGTCGTCATCGGTTGCTTAGGAGCACCCTTTGCCGCAAGGTCTCCTCTACATTCTTTCGCTTGGTGACCTATCTTTCCGCATCTTTGACACTTGACACGGTCACACTGGCCAACATGATGATAGTTGCACCTGTTGCACTTTGGATACTTCCCAGCATATCCGCTCGAAACCTGCCCGCTACCGTTGTTGTTGGAGTTGTTGTTGTTGTGATTCTGAGTGTTAAAGCTCCGGGTGAACTCGGGTTTACGGTAGTGTTGTTGCGGTGGGAGGTTCGAGGATGAAGATCTGGTGTTGTCGAACTTTCTCTTCCCGCTGTTCGGGTTGCTGTTGTTGTTACTGTTGCTGACGTGGTCATTACTCGGGTTGTCACGGGCTTTAACAGTCGAACCCCTCGGTGGTAACGCACCCTGGGTCACAGCCTGATCCGTCAGTTTGTGAGCCAAACGGATCGCTTGTTGGATCGTGGCTGGTCTGGAAGACGTCACCATGCCCTGAATCTGCGGTGCTAACCCTTCAATGTACATTTCAATCCTCTTACTCGGCGGATCCACCATCCGCGGACACATCACAGCCAACTCGTGAGAACGAGTAGTGTAGGCTTCAATTTCTGAGCCCACCATCTTCAGCGACCAAAATTCTGACTCTAACTTCGAAATCTCTTCTCTCGGACAGTACTCCTCTCGCATCATGTTCTTGAACTCCTCCCAGTTCATCGCGTTAGCCAGTTCCAATCCAAGAATTTGCACATCTGCACATCGTCTGGGGACACCTCTGAGTGTGCCTCTGGCTCAGCCGGTTCTTCCTCCGGTTCTCCTTCGGGTTCCTCCTCGGGATCTTCCTCGGGATCCTCCTCAGGCTCCTCTTCGGGATCTTCTTCAGGTTCTACTTCAGGCTCTGCCTCGGGCCCGGCCTCAGGTTCTGCTGCGTTCTGAGCAAGTTGCATTTGTAGGATATCGCAACGTTCTAATGCTATTTCGGTTCGGGTCCTGGCTTCTTGGAGTTGCTCTTGCAAGTCTATCATCTCGGCTTGCATCTTCATCATAACCTTGGTTTGTTGCTCACTAGTCTCTTGCATTTCTTTCATTGCCGCTGCCATGCGGGCAATCTCCTCCTGAGTCTCAGTTCCATCTTTAAACAGTCTGGCAACATTTTCTCTAGTGTAGCGCATGTAACCCACATCACGCTCCAAACAAGAAACGACAGCTGCGAGAACTCGCTCTACAGGTTCGGGTATAGGTGGTAGAGTGTTAGGGTAAGCAGGGTGGTTCGGGTGAGGCAATGGGGGAACTTGTTCACGGTAGACCATACGTCTGATCATGTTGGGGTACCACTCCCAGCTAACGTCGTTGTCATACAAGCCTCCGGATAGGCGGTACCTCTTCGGTGCAGGAGCTTTGAGTTCCGGGACTACGTGGGGTGGCGAGGCAGTAGGTAACTGCGGTTCCTTCCCGTGAGCATGCGTCATCGAATCGGATGATGATGAGGGTGGCGTCGACATTTCTACAGGTAAGCCGTGTATATGCGCGCGTATGAGTAAAGGAGGTAAAGAAATAAGATTTCAAGACTACACAAACCTATGCAGTGTGTATCATTATAACTAATGGGTCGTCGCGGTTATAGTCTAGTATGCATGCAGCTTCTAGTTCGCTATAACCAATGGCTCTGATACCAATCTGTCACACCCTCAAAATCCACTAACGGAGTTTTACCGTCAGAGGGTGTGAACTGGCAGGATCGGAATCATTAGTTATAACCAAACCAAAGAAAACGTTTAAATGAAAAATAAGTGCGGAAGCGTAAAACCTTAATTCAAAAGTTGCGTCACGCAGGACGACTTAAAACCAAATGTAAATGTTAAAATTAAGTTTGCAGAGTAAGATGTTTAACAATTAATGCATGCTCCTAAACCGCGCGCCCGCCTCGGCTACCTGAGAATAACATACTAAAAGGGGTCAACACGAGGTTGGTGAGTTCACAAGTTATATAAGATAAATCGTTTAGCGTTTGAGTTCAGCGTTTTCGTTAAGTGTTTTGCGTAACCACGTTACGGCGTTTAAAAGTTTTGCGTAACCACGTTACGGCGTTTAAATGTTTTGCGTAACCACGTTACGGCGTTTAAGTGTGTAACCACGTTACAGCGTTTAAGTGTGTAACCACGTTACAGCGTTTAAGTGTGTAACCACGTTACAGCGTTTAAGTGTGTAACCACGTTACAGCGTTTAAGTGTTACCAGATAATGTTATGTCAAATTATATATCGATAGGTAGCTAATCTATACAACAAGTATTACTAAGTGGTTCGAGACCGAAGCTGACTGTTTATCAAGTGCCCGTCACCAGGTCAACCCAGACCATGGTAAGTGTTAGCCAAAATTACACCCACTCAACCTCCAGTTGAGCTTAGCGTCGGGTGGGGTTTGTCAAACCCAGTAGTACTACTCAACAGTGACTCGCTATTCCAAATATTAACCGGTTCGATGCGTGGGACTTCAAGGGTTACGTGCCGCTTAGCCTCTACAAGTGATATATATAATTTATAACAAAATCTTAAATATGTGTTTATCTCAAAAATGCGTTTATCGGAGTATGTTATCTCCCCCAAGTGAAAAACGTTTGAAAACAGTTCAAAGAGCGGGGTAAGTGAACTCACTGTTTGCGAAGAATATTCCAAATTAGATCACCGAGTGATGCGCGTCGTAGAAAACTCTCTAGCGTTCTAAAATAACAAAGAGATTTTCTAAGTATCGGAACGTTTAACGAGTCTCTAGACTCGGCACATAATACCTATGCACGTATCATGTTTCGTGTTTCGTTTGTGAACCGTGTGTGATTTAAACAAGTACAATTGTGATACGATACACGAGTGAGCAATTACTTTCGTGTCATGTATTAATAACATACTTACAAGCAATTATTCCCGTAAGGGCATTTTGGTCAACAAACAAAGACTAACTAACCATTATTCCCCATAAGGGCAATTTGGTCAATTCATGGCAATCAACTAGCAACTATTCCCCGCAAGGGTATTTTGGTCAAAATACAACAATTATATAAAAACTATCATATTTCATGCATTCCTACACAACTCAGCAGCTAGTTTCATTGTGACAGAATTTCTACTTGAAAGATTGTACTATTTCACCGATCATATCATCTCAATTAATTCACCAAAAATCACCACTGAAACATACATGTCTTAGGTTTCCAGAACATATTTTATATTATTTTTATTCCATATAGATTTCTCATAATGATCAAAACACTACAGTAAACTCATATCAGTCAGATTCATGCACAACAGAATGTTATTTGCAATTCCCGGTAAACGAAAAATCCAATAAATGCAAGACCACTTGGGTTTGGTTCCTAACTCAGTGAGTCAACTTCCAGAAGTGGAACCAACCCAATTGGCCTCGTAGTTCATGAGATATAGAATTTACAATATAACCTAACAGCAGGTCTAACAGCTCAGCTTTGCATCACGTTTTTGTAAAATCATAAAAGTATACTTCCACTTATCCAAAAATTACGAATTTATACTTTATAGAAACTAGACTCAACCTAGTTTACTGCAGTACCCACAATCTCAATCAATTTTCACGTTTACACTTCGTTACAGTCAGTTAAACATCATATATATATTCTGTCCAGAATCTGTTCACATCAAAACTCAACATCATAACAATCTATGAACTATCATGCATCCATATAACCCTCTAGACACCATAACTACTATCCATGCATATAAATCACACCATACATACAAGATTAGGGTTTGTGATCTAATCCAAATCAAAGACAACAATGAATCATGCAACAACATCAATCTAGTTATCAATCTATTATGCAACTAACAAGAATCATATTGATCACATACATACATATAATCGGCCTACTTAGGGTTTACATACAACCCATTAAACATCAAAATTACACAACAAGGAGGTAAGGGATGATCAAGTATACCTTCCTAGCACCTAGTTCTTGGATTAATCTCTTGATTGATGTGTGTGTGTGTGATCTTTGTGGACGGCAGCCGTGGAGAGGGAACAAGAGACTTCCGATCGGAAGTTGTAGGGTTAGGGAAAATAGTTAGGGTTTAGTGTTTAAGTTATATTTATAAATAATCAAGTTACATTCTAGTCCCTCTTCTTTCCAAGTGTTGTTTTTCTAGAACATTCCATCATACTTGGACAATAAGTTAACATGACCATAGTATTATCACATAGCACATAATCCTAACACATAATAATCATATAATTATTGTTTTTACGTTTGTCGTTTATTTATCAATCGTTTGCGTCAACTCGTTTGCGTTTCGGTGCAAATCCCGAAAGACTACCCATGTAGTGAGTGTTAAGCGTCATTTAAACCCTAGTTTAAATGTAATGAAGTGTGCGTTATAGATTCAACGATCTTAAAGTTTGAATTGACGGAGTTGAGTTAACGGAGTTAACCTGGAATTGACGATTGTCACATCATTCCCTTGTTAAAGAATTTTCGTCCCGAAAATTTGAGTCAAGTCGTGATGAGAGTCTGAAAGAGTAAGAAGAAAAATTTCAGTTTGTCATATCGGAGTTAACCTGGAATTGACGATTGTCACAGAAGTGTTCTGGGTTAACAGTGTCCCCAGATAATATTACATTATGATATGGATTTATCATGGTTTTCTCAAATTGTGAAACTCACAACTATCGTAGTTGACCCGTTTTCTCATATGCTTTTCAGGTACAACTAAGACGAAGTGATTGCTTATGTGCTAAGTGCTTGATGTGTGTAAGATTTGCGTGCGGGATGTTAGGATACATTATAATAAATAGAGTTATGTATCGTAGTGTGTGATGTGTGTATCACCTAGACGGTAATGGAATACAAGATAATGTAATTTGAAGTATATTAATGCATTCAGTTTTCTTTATAAACAATGTGGTTGATATCAGAGGTGTCTGTTGCATCCCGTTTACGTTTCCGCTGCGGTTACGGGGTGTTACATTATGTACTAACTCATTACTGACTTGATCAAATTCCACTGTTAGACATACCTTTTCCTCTTGCTCGCGTCTTATTACCATTAAGAAACAGACCACAAGAGACACAGTGTATGCAATCCGACAGATAAAATCTTGCATACTCATCCTTGGGTAGGACCTTAGGGTATTGGTTGATAACTGGGGTATATCTTGTAGTGGGGATTATTTGCTAGTTGGCTTGAAATAAAAGTTTCTAAATCACCTGATTCTAAGGTTTAAGTCAATTTGGGGTAACTGTGTAAAAATCAAATTATGTTTGAATCAAGATTAGAACTGATAAATCCTGATATTTTGTGCTTAACTGAACCAAATTAGTCATATCACATAAATTTCTGAACAATTTGCTTGGAAGGTTTTGGTGGACAACAATACCAATGACTGACTTAACGCCTGTCAGAGTAAAGCTGAAAATAAAACTGTGATGGAAGGGCAATTTAGTTAATATGATTGCCCGCTTAAACTCACAAAAATATGTGATTCTTAGTTTGTTAAATAGTTTGAAATTCATTTTAACTTGTTATTGTTCTTATTTGAAAAATCAAAAAGATTTTCTTTCTGTTTTAGTTTTCGACTCTTGATGTGCGGGTGAACTATCTCTGGGGTTTTCAATGAACAATAAATCATGTTGTGTTTCTCAAATAAAATCAAAAGAAATCAAAATGTTTATCTGTTATACTCAAGGTCATTAATTTGGACTTGATATACAGTGCATTTTCAAAATGGGCTTGTTTAAGTTATTACGCTGATGTACAAGGACATTAATTTTTCCTTGGGACATCACATTGGTGTGAATTTGATGAAATGTCAAAAATCAAATGGACATACTTTTTCAACGCATAAGTCATATAACTTATGCGGCGCATAAGTTATGTGACGCATAAGTTTCTGACTTATGCGTCGCATATGTAAGGCTATATATATGAACTTATCCAATGCATAAGTCCATTACTTATGTGCTTGGACTGTTGAGTTCTCTCCATCTTGAGTTTTATATTCACGAAATCTTGCTGTCATTTTGATCCAGTGTGCTTTGTATTGGTGATTCACACACCAATCCAGAGATTTAAGGTGTGTAAGTGGAAATGGTTTGCCAGATCTAATAATGAACAGTGTTTTTGGAACGTATATGTATCATCTGTTCAAAATACATAGTTCTGAGCATAATAGATCATAATATGAGTTTAATTATGAATAAACGAGTTCATTGATAACTGTTAATTGAACTAAAAAGATACTAATCTGGGCAGATCTAAAAATTGGACATTCAAAACATTTTTCATCTGGAAATTAATAGGTGATTTGGTATAATCGGTATTTAACGATTACAATGATTTGTTATTTTTGATCAGATTTACATGGATTCATTGTTTGTTTGATTTTTGGTCAAAAGCAGACATATGCGGAGCATATGTTTTGACATATGCGGCGCATATTTCAAAACCTATGTGTGGTATATGACTTATATGTTTAACCAAAGTCAAAACAAAAGTATACGTTCAAATATCTTATCCGTGGATAGACATATACGTTGTTAAGATCAACTTATGCGTTGGTTGACATATCCGTGAATGCTGACTTATGCGTTGGTTGACATATCCGGCGTATATAACTTATGCGTTGAGTATCACATGTCTGTTGACATATCCGTCGTATGTGACATATACGTTAGATTGACATATACGCTGGACTTTTGGATTTATGACATATACGCTGGATGAACATATCCGTTGGATAAATTTTGTAAAATTTGAAACTAATTAACAAGTTTATTTGTTCTGTTTCAGATGGGGAAAAGGTGAAGATTACAGATAGTAAGCATAACATTTGTGCTTACTTAAAGGAAGATGACCCCAAGGCCAAGAAATTTTTTGTTGTTATGTCGTTTCTGAAGCGATCCAAAATTTACAAAGCCATGACTCATGTTGCTGATACATATGACAGTATTGTGTTAGTGTTTTGGAAGAATGCTAAAGTGAGTGGGAAGGATATTCATACTACGGTGCAAGGACAGAAGATCATAGTTGATGAAGCGCTGATCAGGAGGGAATTAGATTTTGGAGACGAACCGTCGGATCCAGTTGACTGTGAAAACCGAGCCCCGGTGCGGAAGCGTGAATAATGGTCGTTATTAACGGAGGAGCCCGGATCTGAGCTAGGATCGAATCGTATTCACTCTTGAAAGGTGTTTGGACGGATGAGTGGTATTGGGAGAGAGCCTGAATCGATTACAATGAACAATAGACTGGATGAACAAATATATGTAATCGATTCACAAATATAAAGAAGTGGCAATATGATTTCATTTATCAAAAGATAGTCATACAGAGCACTCATACATACACACATACATACAAGAAAGATCAGCCACCACCGGGAGAGCTCATCCCGGAGGCAGTGGCTCTCTCATAGAGATAAAACCCTAGATCTCACAAAATACACAATACACTCATGCTAGACAAATTAACAAATACATCTATTTATACTATTCTAGCATGACTTGGTCTTCAAGCCATCTACCCTTGGTTAAAACCAAAAATACTAATTTATTTTTCACCCATAATAATAATAATTTGATGCGTCGGTCTAAAATATAAGTCCCAACATTGACCTTGACGAACAACAAGTCAAAGGGTGTATGCTTCGTATGGTATACCGAGATTCATTAACCAGATTAGCTTTGAAGAAGACTGCATTATCTCGACCGTTCAATTATCTTGTATATGTGGTGGTATATTGCCTCAGTCATCGCAAAGGAGGTTGCGATGATATTCTAGACTATCAGATGAGTACGATGACGGCTTTATGTTTGAATCTGAAGTACAATTTCTCCCATATGATTTTGGATAACATGAAGATGAACTTTGGGGACAAACAATGGTGGCAGTATCCTCGTTTCGTTCAGATGTTTATTGAGGAGCTATTTCCCCAAGTCAAGAAAGAAGGTTTGAAGATATTTCTTGATCATATGACTGGCAATAACTTGGCCAAGTTAGCTTCGTACAAGAATGTTAGAGAGGAGGATATACCAAAGTTTAGAGGTTTATTTGGTCATTTGAAGAATCCAGATTATGTTGCACCAACAAGAACAAGTGGAGGAACGATGGGAGTGACTCATATTGGGAAATGGAGAACAGACTGATGCTTGATTATAAGCCGGTGGGTAAAAGGTTTATTAAAATTAAGTCTGAATCAGATGACGAACCGGTTGCACCTAAGAAGAAGTAGAAGAGAAAGGTTGTCAAAAAGGAAGTTGTAACTCCAGTTACTCAGGAAGAGGTTTATTCAGCTACATCTGACAAAGATCCTGAAGAGACAGATTCTGATTCAGAGGGTAGACGCATGGAGTTAGCAAACCCGCATCCCGTTTTGAGAAAAAGGCTGGGAGTTCAAAGAAGAGAAAATCAACAGATGAACAGGATGAATCATATGTTCCTAAGGCGGTGATTGAGAAACCTGTTAAACAGAAGGTTGTGCGTATCAAAAAGAAGTCGAAGAGGGCTACATCTCCAAAGTTGAAGCTTATAGATGAGCCAGAGATTGAACAACCTGAGATTGTTGTTACTCCGATGAATCATGAGTTTGTGGTCGAGGAACCAGTTGTATAATTAGGGAGAGATGACAATGTATCGAAGACACCGGTTGTAGAACCATCTCCACAAGTTTAAGAGGCACATGTTTCACCAAAATGAATTGAAAAGGCTTCTGATTTCAGTTTACCATCATTAGACGCAAGTTGTTTCGGTGATTTTCCAACTTTCTGAAAACATGATTCGTTGAAGAATATTGTTACAGAACAAGGGGTCAAGAACGATAGTCTGGTTGCAGAGAATGAGATTGCGTAAAGAAAATACTTATGAGAGGAGAATAATAGAAGATGGTGATTTGAGGCGTAAGCAGCAAGCCGATCTGCTACATTTGCATATGAGATACTTTGCAGTGTTGGAAGAAAAACTGGGGACTAGTTTGAAAGATGAGTTGGAGAAGTCTTATGACAAGGTATTTACCGAGGTTTATGGTGGTGAGGCTTGTTCTAAAGAGACAGAGTTTCGTATGCAATATGATCATGACCGGATAGAGGCTAAAGGCAAGGGTAAGGTGGATGAACCAATTATTCAAGTGAAGATTCAAGAAGTTGGTGGTTCGTCATCTCTTATTGAACCAGAAGTTGTTGAAGCTGAAATGGTTGAACCTGTTTTTGTTGAATCAGTGATAGAACCAAAAGCACCAGTAGAATCGGTTGTTGATGAAACTATGGAAGAAGAACAGAATGATGATGACGAGGAAAAGGTTGATTATGGTGATTCCCCGACTAACGATGATTTTAATGATGACGACAATGATGATCCGAGTGCAGGTGGAGGACTTGGTGTGTTAGTTGGTTCTAGTTCAAGTGCTGTTATTGAATCTGTTACAGAACCAGTTGCTGAGAGTGAACTTTTTCAAGAAGGAACTCAGGCTGGTGGCAATCTTGATGAGCTTGAGGTGTTATATATTGAGCCGATTACGTTTAAACCTCCAGTTAGATTCTCTTCTACTTGAGAGGAATTGGAAGAAGGTGAGATAGAGATGACAAGAGCTGATCTCGCAAGAATGTTGGACATAACTGAAGAAGAGTTCATATTTGATTTTGAGAAAGATTTGGGTTTAGTTGAAAATGAAGTTCTGGTGAGTGAACCTATTTTGGAAGAGGAACTTGACAAAGAACCATTGACATATCTGAATTCTGATCAGGTATTTCTTGAGTTTGATGAAGATTTTGACGAGGAAATTGAATTGTTGAGTCAAGAACTTGATAGCCAAGGGAATCCTGTACCTGCTGATAAAGACAAATCTACAGTGGAAGAAGCAAATAGTCAAGAGCAGGAGGAATGGTTCGAAAGGAGAAAGATAGAGCCTAAATGTATATACTTGAAACCGGTCAAGTATTATAAAAAGGAGAAAGAAGTTAAGCTCAGTAAGGTGGTGAGCATCGCTTATCTTTCAAAGATAAGGAAAATTGTAGTTAGAAGAACTTATGGAGTTCAGTATTTTGAAAGTCTTTATGAGTTGAAATCATTGCCTTGGATGGACGTAGTGGACATTGTGGAGAAAGAACTTTTGTATTGTCCAAAGCGGGGGCCGGTAAAAGAAATTTGGGATTTTATAAAAAGGCAGGCCAAGTGCATATTTCGAAGTTGGACTCCACAGACACCATTTCTTCATGTGTCTCGTGTGAAAAAAGGATCCTGAAACGGATGATTTTGTGAAAACGTGGAGATATAAGCAGCCAAAAACTCTGAAGATTATTCCTATGTACCCAATGGAACAAGACTTTCACGTTTACTTCAGATGGTGGTACATTGATGAGAATCGAGGAGAGGCTCAGATTTTACTTCATAGAGATGGAGTTTGGGACGTGATTGATGTTATAGACCCAATGTGGTTGATTAACTGCTCGGAGAAGGACATAGAGACGTTATACAAATGCAAGATACAAGTTTCACGTGAGAAGCATCATGAGTCTGCTATGCAGTATCATAAGGTGGTTAGAATTTGTCATAAATACAAGATTCATTCTAGTCAAGTATGGAAGAGCAAGTGGTTCAAGATGGGTGAAGAGGAAGAGTTAAAGGAAAAGGAGCGTGATCGTGAAATCAAAGAAAGTGTCAAGATAGCTTCTTTGAAGAAGTATCAGTACAAAGGGGTTGGTGTGTCGATTCCCAACAACCAGAAGCCCTCAACTAAACAATCATGGGAAGATATAAGGAGAGAGTACAATGAGAAAGTATTTAGTATGAAAGAGTAAATATTAAAGATCAAGACCTAGCAACATCCAAAGGGGAGTTTGTAAGAGCATAATGTTTATTGTTAGGGTCTTAGTTTTGATTGTACAGGTTTGATTGTCATATGTATTTGATCTGTTTGTTTGTTTAGCACATAAGTCTACTTGGGACCGCATATGTTATGCTGCGCAAAACATATGTGCCGTATAAGATATATGCCTAAGTAAACTTACATGTAAAACCTATATAAGGTGGACTTATGTGTGATTAAGTAGTTTTTGGGCCAATCAAGTCAGCTGTTAGAGAGAGAAACTAGAGAGAGAAAGTGATCATAATGTTATATCTTGTACTTGTTTGAGATTATTAATGAAATATGAGCTTAATGTTACTTGTGATGTTCCAATCTCATTGTTTTCCGCACTTCGAGACATAAGCGGTAACCATTTCCAATCCTAATCAGTGTCTACATCAGTCTCATCATCCTTTTCAATATACTTGGAATTTTTTGATGATGGGAATTATCTAAGTGCTAACACCCAAAAGTCCCCACGAACACAGTGATTAAATTCGAGCCAGTGGCTTGTGAATAGTACTATTTGTTTGATAAACCCAAACGGAGTCGTCTTGGTTGTCGTGGCACACATAACGCCATTTTCACATGACCATAAATATACAAACACGCTATGTAGTGTTAGACATAGCTACTCGGGGCATGTTGTGGGCGAAAGGAGGGCCACCCGTGGTTGATTGTGCGTAGGAAATAAAGGCACGCAGCATGAACGAATAGTCAAGGCTTTACTGTAGCTTAGCATAATTACATCATAAACATACAAACAAACGTACTTGTGAACGTACATACATACATACTTGCGTAATTAGAAACTATGGTTGTTATTCGCACAACTGATTTCTTGAAACTCGTGAAACACACCAACTACTTCTAGCTGATCCGTTTTAACATGTTATTCAGGTATACCACACTTGGACTAGAAAGTCAATGTGCTACGTGTTTGACTTGCGATCAATGTTGGGTGAATTGATGCAAGTGTGCTAGTAAGAGGTAAAGCCGCTTAACGTGCTGGATTTAGTTTATATCACATAGTTGTAAACGAAGTTAGGTTTAATGTAAAATATTGTAAATTAGTTCGTATTGTTCTTTATAAACAATGTCGTTGATACTAGAGGTGTCTGTTACATTTCCGTTTTACACTTCCGAAATTTGCTAAATGGTTTGTGACAGAAGTTGGTATCAGAGCCATTGGTTATAAATGATTAGGTTATCCCTTAGGATGTCTAAAATATAACCGTAGGCTCGATTAATTCTGGGAAAAATAAATAATAAATTAATATTATATACTGGTGGATGCCTGATGTGTTGTAAAACACTCGTATTTTCCGCACGTTTTATCTACGTATTATATATTATTTTATATGTTTTAACTCGTTTTAGATAGGTTTTACATACATTTATTAATCTTGTAGGTTTTGGGTAAAAGAAAGGAAGAAACCGGGACTTTTCGAGCATTCTACGAGCATTTTACGCATACGTTTTCAAGTAAACAACTCAAGGCCCGACCCGTATGCATTATGGAGGCCCAAGACCATATTATATTATATTATATAAAAAAAATAAAAACCCTAGGGCTGGAAGAGGTTCCGATCAGCAGCAGGAGGAAAGAAAGAAAAAGAGAAAAAGGTTTTTGGAGCTAGGGTTTGATCGTGTAGCGGCTAGGGAAGGAAGAAGACACAAGAACCAAGCCTCGGGATTGAATCCCCATCATTTTTGACAGCAAGAACAGCCCCGGAAACATCCATATCCTTACATCTTTTTCATTGTTCATACACTTTGATTTTCTTGTTTAATTGTTGATTTGTTTTGCAATTACTTGAGAGATTGAATTGTTATTGATTATTGTTGATCATTGGATGATTGTTATGATGATTGGTATGAGTTTAATGATGTGTTTATTAATTGTTTGCTGCTGTCCAAAAATGATTCTCGGCTAAACTTGTTAGTTCTACCTAGGAATGATGATTCTTGTTAGTGTTTGATGAGGTTTTATGGATTGTTTGATTGATAGACTTGAATTGCTATTGTAAAGTTTGATTTAGACATGAAATAGGTTGTGTTTAAGGGCTGGAAATTTTAGTGATTCATTGCATAAACCCCGTATCTTGATTGATTAGTTTTGTATTGATTGATCGGTGCATTGTTTGATTCTAGACTTTGTGTTTAGGGTTTGTTTGCGGTAGGTACAACCGTAGGGTTTTGTTGCGTGATTATTTGGATTAAGTACAGCGGTTAAACACCTTCCTTGAGACCGAGAGGTGATAGGAAGTTAGGGTTGTCTCACTGCCTTTGCATGCTAGAATAAGGATTGCGCGAGAGCGAGTTCGTTTCTTGTCAGGTTTAGGTGTTTGAGCGACTAGTTGATCTATTTTGGTTTAAATTGAATTGTTCCTCTATCCTTGGTTGTGTAGTATTCATTGCCATTAGGGTCGAGTGTTGGTGAGACCGAGAGGTGATCTAGCATTAGAACACGTTAGCAATTGTTTCCCGGTTTGGTCGTTTTAGCCGATTTTGAGTAGTTTAGGCTTGTTGAGTAAGACCGAGAGGTAATCCAGTGAGCCCGAGCGATCCTTAGTCGTGTCATCTTTAGGGACCAGTGTCTTGAAGTCATCCAATCCATTAGCTTGTTAGGCCTACAATTTGATTCAGACCTAGGTAGACGTTTTCTCTATCCTAAGTTAACTCAGTTAGTTTTCCGTTAAGTTTTCTATTTTTGGTAAGTTTTGTCAGTCAGTCTAGTTAGTTCAGTTAAGTATTTAAAAATCAAAAATCAATATAATTATTATTCTAAGGTAGGTCTTGTCTAGGGTTAGTGATCTTTAGTGTTCTGACGTGTCCACGTGTTCGATACTCGGACTTCCTAAGTCTATACTACTTGCGATCGGTACACTTGTCTGTTGTGTGTGGTTATAGGATTTTCGTTTTAATATTAAAGCTTAGTTGTGAGGGTCATATTTATAGGGTTATTAGACACACATCAATGCCGGGATGAACTCGAAAGGCAAGTGAGTTATTATGGTTTGGAACATAATAACAGACTTGCTTGTACGAGGGAATTCGGGGAGAAATCACGGGATATACCAATAGGTAAAAATGGCAACATATGTGTATAAAAGGTAATGCTAAGTATATATATATATATATATATATATATATATATATACATACATACATACATACATACATACATACATACATACATATATGTAACTTGCATACGTACTTATCTGGAACAAGGTGTACGAATATGTGTACGTACTGTACTGTTGATAATAGTAAATCTTATTGTAACGAATATTATATTCGATTATAATCAATATTAATTCTTATTCTAAATAAAATAATATTTTATTAAAATTAATATTATATTTTACCATAATTAATATTATATCTGGTCATAACAAATAAAATAATTTAATTTTGCCCTATGTAATAATATCCCTTACTCTGATTCATACTATCGAAAAATATTTTTCTTATAACTTCACCATTACACCGAAAAATATTGAGATCTGGTAGCTTTACGTCGGAAAAAGAAACTGGTGTTGTCTTTAAACGAGAATACGAGAACGTTCTATCGAGTCCAAATTGAACCTTATTGTATGATAAGAAGCACAGACTGAGCTTAATATTCAAGGCCTAGAAAAGAACCGTAGGAGGTGTGATCTACATACGTCCATCTCAACGGAATGCAACACTTCTCAGTTCGGGCCTAAACTTTATCTCATATACCCATTTTTTAACAGTAAACTGAACTATTTTCTAGTCGTCCTTCCACTTCTGACATTCAAAAACAAACACTATTCTTAGGGGAAATACCTAGTAACGAGTCCAATTTATAAAATTATAAATATAATAATTACCTTACGAAATTCTCGATTATATGACAGATCGTAATCACTCGTATATACCATTTACCAGCTAGAGTTCAAAAATTATTCATATCTATACAACCAACCCTGCCAAACCTACCTAATCAACAAACTCATCAAATCATCTGTATACGAGTACCTCCAACCACTCCTATATTGTTGCCACTCAGATCGGTTCGTTATAAGAAAAAAACCTCAAGGTCGAGGACTAATGATGCACCTTGACCTGTATGGGACATACTGTGACATTTGAGCCAAAACAAGGTACACCTCAGTACGTAATTACCGATTAAGCAAATAAACGCCTTTTGCGTAACAAACGAACGATTAACCGAACGGGTCGGGTTATGACCCAGATATCTCGGGGGGGCCATTTATAAGTGATATACGATCTATACAAGCTAAAATATTAGAAATATGATCTTAGTTTGATAGCAAACAAGTTAAACGAAAACATGCTCGTTTAACCGCCCGCTATAGATTTAAACGTGAAAGATAGTTACAAACCAAGCATTGTATCATCCGTTAAGCCGAAAAAAGACTTACCAAACACTTATTTGAAATGTTTTAAGCGATCTGTGAGAATATTTTTGATTTTTACAAACATATAGTATGTTTTTATAATTTTACACAAAACTAGCCGAAAAACACTCGTTTTCGGGCTGTTTAACGCACCCGATAAGTTTTTTGCGCCAAAAACTGAACCCGAACTAAATTTGGACTGGGATTTTCGTATTTGGGCTTGAGAAACCAGTTTAATGGGCCAAAACAGCCCATCATGGGCCCAAAGAGACTTCCGATCGGCAGCCCACCCCCACCCCCATTTTTTTATATAACTTGTTAAGTAACCTTGTTATTCATTTCATTTGATAAAAATTGAAGTCCAAGCAGCTGCAAGTCAGTTTTTCCAGAAACCTTCCAAAACCCTAAGGTAAGAGCTTAAATAAGTAGCTTTTGAACTTGTTTAATACCATAAAAACTTGTCTTGGTTACTAAAAATCATTCCTAACCGTGTAAAAATCCTAAAAATGGTCCATAAACATGTTTTGATCATACACACGGTAAGGAACCTATTTTGATAGTTTTTTTTGGCCATAAACACGGATTAAAGGGTTGAAACGACGTTTTTACGGTTCAAATGTTCGTTTTTGTGCACTAGCCGAAACCCTAACTTAAGGGCTGTTATATTGATGAAATATTGCTTGGTTTGTGATATAGGACTTGTACCTAGCTTTCTTAGAAGCACAAGAACCTGAAAACTTGATTAAAAGGTCGGAAACAAGCCAAACCCGCTAAGGTAATGCCGAAACACTCACTTACGGGTTATTTAGGTTAAGGTTGTGATTTGCATAATTTTAGGACTTGAAATATTTCAGGGACATCAGGGACCATGTCAATGAGTCCCTGTTCAAATTTGGTAATTTTTCGACCATTCGAGAATATTTGGCGAATTTATTACCGAATTGGGACGTTTATTTGGAAAAAATAGCTAAAATACTTCAAAAATTATGAAATTTTTTTGGAAACTCAAATTTGATGTATTTTGATCAAATATGAATTTTGGGATCATTTGGAGAATTTTAAAGGTGTTTTGTTTATTTGCGTTCGTGTGAATTTTTACAGCCGAATTTGGGCCGAAAAGAATATTGCACGAGCTTTTTACATTCTGGAATTGATACAGGTTGTTTTGGGACATGATTTGAGTATTCAGGAAATTTTGGTGAATTTTTGGAAATTGTTTGGGGTAAACGGACGATTTTCAGGCGAAATATAGCTGATAAAATGAGTTTTTATAAATTAATAAATCAGTAAATAAATTCCAGAAATATTTTTATAAAAATCTACATATTTTAATTGATAAGTGGTTAAATTTTCATAATTTAATAATTAACGGTTAATTAATTATGCTAATCTGAATATTAAACAAATTCAGTTTTTATAACAACCGGCAAGTTCGCGACTAGTGAACCTGCGGGAAAATCAAAACACCAAGAGTGAAAAATCATATGTTTAGACTAATTAAATGAAAATGAACTTTTCTATGAGAAACCTGGACAATCCGGGTGGATTGTGCGCGTTTCTTCTCAAATCAAGCTGAATAAACGGAAACAGGCCCCATGGCTAATCCGGGACCCTAGTATGTGATCTTTCTTTATAACTTAATCATGTTATTAACCAATACATTTACCCAAGCTTATTTTCCCATAACTGCTTTCTAAACGCGTAAACGAGCAACTTGGCCCAGCTGGGAAAACGGGAGTCTGAGCCAAGTTCGGTTTTAAGTATTAGACATTGAACAACATCACAACCTAAGCCTATGCCACTTTCTGGGCGTTCCAGCTACACCCAGATTAGTTATACAGCCCAGTTTAGTATTGAGATTATAATAATATTAAAATATTAATATTATTATAATATTGATTATAGGAACTACTGATGGCAGACCGAACAAACCACGAGCTGATACAGTACTGTATATCTACTAAACCGTGAGTTTCATGACCCCGCTTTTAAACTGTTTTACGAACTTTTGGGGTGAAAAACATGTTTGATTTCATATACATACCTGAAACATGTACTGATGTGAATTATCTAAGTGCTAACACACGGAAGTCCCCCGATCACAGTGATTAACTTCGAGCTGGTGGCTTGTGAATAGTACTATTGGTTTGACAAACCCAAACGGAATCGGCCTGGTTGCCGTGTCACATAGCGCCGTTTGCACATGACCATATTTATACAAACAGGCCATGTAGTGTTAGACATAGCTACCGGGGCATGTTGTGGACGGAAAGGGGCCACAGTGGTTGATGGAGCGTGGGAAATGGAAGCACGCAGCACATACAGTCAAGGCTTCACTGTAGCTTAGCATAATTACATCACATACATCATTTACATACATACATACATACTTATTTCATGATTACAAGTGTTGACTTGTGAACACTCATTACTGTTTTCTTGAAACTCGTGAACTTCCGATCGGCAGCCCACCCCCACCCCCATTTTTTTATATAACTTGTTAAGTAAGCTTGTTATTCATTTCATTTGATAAAAATTGAAGTCCAAGCAGCTGCAAGTCAGTTTTTCCAGAAACCTTCCAAAACCCTAAGGTAAGAGCTTAAATAATTAGCTTTTGAACTTGTTTAAACTTGTTTAATACCATAAAAACATGTCTTGGTTACTAAAAATCATTCCTAACCGTGTAAAATTCCTAAAAATGGTCCATAAACATGTTTTGATCATACACACGGTAAGGAACCTTTTTTGATAGTTTTTTTTTGCCATAAACACCGATTAAAGGGTTGAAACGACGTTTTTACGGTTCAAAAGTTCGTTTTTGTGCACTTGCCGAAACCCTAACTTAAGGGCTGTTATATTGATGAAATATTGCTTGGTTTGTGATATAGGACTTGTACCTAGCTTTCTTAGAAGCACAAGAACCTGAAAACTTGATTAAAAGGTCGGAAACAAGCCAAACCCACTAAGGTAATGCCGAAACACTCGCTTACGGGTTATTTAGGTTAAGGTTGTTATGTGCATATTTTTAGGACTTTAAATTTTTCAGGGACATCAGGGACCATGTCAATGAGTCCCTGTTCAAATTTGGTAATTTTTCGACCATCCGAGAATATTTGGCGAATTTATTACCGAATTGGGACGTTTATTTGGGAAAAATAGCTAAAATACTTCAAAAATTATGAAATTTTTCTGGGAACTCAGATTTGATGTATTTTGATCACATATGAATTTTGGGATCATTTGAACAAGTTTAAAGGTGTTTTGTTTATTTGCGTTCGTGTGAATTTTTACAGCCGAATTTGGGCCGAAAAGAATATTGCACGAGCTTTTTACATTCTGGAATTGATACATGTGAGTAACGAAAGCGTGTCATACATGTATGTCATAAACGCATGTCACAAATGAGTGTCACTAAACTGTTTAAGTGTGTCATATAATATGACACGCAGGTGCACGTCATATTTCGTTTATGATTGGGACTTCAAGGATGAGCATTTGCATGTCATCTGTAGCTGTCAAGGACAAGCATTTGCATGTCATTTGTAAGAGCTCATTCTCTAAGGGTTTAGCGAATGGGAGCCCATTCGCTAACGGGATCAGTCCATTTGTTATGATGTTTAACGAATAAGGGCTGGGCCTATAAATATGCAGATCTTGTGCATAATGTAAGAGATTTTTGGCTTAATGTATTAATGTAACGTTACCATGCTGAATTCTCTCCACGATTAACTTACACGTATTGATGTATCCTATTGCAACCAGATCTTGGCTCGTATAACATATTATAACATATTTTCATTCTTAACTACTTGTGGTCTCCTGATCTTGGCCGTCTTCGCACATTCATTATGGACGAAGCTCATAAGTCTCGATATTCTATTCATCCCGGTGCGGATAAAATCTACGATGATCTTAGTTCCATCTATTGGTGGCCCAGAAAGAAAAAGGATATTGCTCTTTATGTCTTGAAATGTCTCATGTGTTCTAAAGTAGAAGCCAAGCATCATCGACCCTTTGGTTTACTCGAACAACCTCCATTTCAGTTTGGAAGTGGGAAGATATTGCTATGGATTTTATTACTAAGCTCCCTTTGGCTCGAAAACAACATGATAGTATTTGGGTGATTATCGACCATTTGACTAAATCCGCTCATTTCATTCCCATCAAATAATACGGTTGATCAGCTGAAGCGAATTTATATGGAAAATATTGTTTGCGATCACGAAACTCCATCAACAATTATCTCCGATCGAGATGGTCGTTTTACTTCTCGTAGCCTTGGGAACTCGTTTGGATCTCAGTACTGCCTATCATCCGTAGTCCGATGGTCATTACGAACATACCATTCAAACTCCAGAAGACATGCTTCGCTCATGTATCCTTAATTTTGGGGGGGGACAACTTCGATTCTCACTTACCGCTCATCGAGTTCTCGTACAATAACAGTTTCCATTAAAGTATTGGAATTGCGCCGTTCCAAGACCTTTATGGCCGTAAAAGTCGTTCTCCGATTTGTTGAAACGAGGTCGAGGAATCTCAGATCACCGATTCGGAGTTAGTTCAAGAAACGACCGACCGTATGGCTCAAATTCGTCAAAATCTTCTCGCCGCTTGTAGTCGTCAAAAGAGTTATGCGAATAAAAGAAGAAAACCCCTTGAATTCAATGTTGATGATCAAGTTCTTCTCAAGGTATCTCCGTGGAAAGGAGTGGTTAGATTTGGAAAGAAAGAAAAGCTATCTCCTTGTTTTGTCGGTCCGTTTAAAATCCTCGACAGAGTTGGTCTAAATACTTATAGATTTAAACTTCCTAGAACTCTCAAATTTCATCCAATGTTTTGTGTATTGAATCTAAAGAAATGTCTTACCTAGGGTAATCTTCAAATACCTCTTAATGAAATTCGTATCGATGAAATTTGTATCGATGAAACAATGCATTTTGTTTAAAGACCCGTTGAAATCATGTACCATAAGGACAAAGTCATCATTGGTTAAGGTTCGTTGGGAATCAAAACAAGGCATGGAGTTTACTTGGGAGTGTGAAGATCAAATGAAGACGAAGTATCTTCATCTTTTCTCTACAGTTAATTCTCTAATTTTAGGCGAAATTCCCAAAAGTAGGGGATACTGTAACATCTCGAATCTTTCGTATTCGTATTTGTTTACCCGATTCAGGAATGTAATGCGGATCTTTCATTTAATAAAATGATGCACTTATTAGTATTTAACTTTTTTGAAACTTAGTTTATGCTCTCGTAACTTTTAAACTCGTCAAATAATGCTTAAAAACCTTTATAATCGTTTAAAACGGCTAAAAATCGCATTTATAGAAGTGTAGGGACTAATTTTGCCAAAAAAACAAAATCTGGACCCCCCCCCCCTCTCACGCTGCATCACACGGAGAAGGAAGGGCTTTGTGGCCACGCGACGGGAGATAGCTGCACCAGATCGTGTTCGTTTTACTCGTTAATGCATTTGTTAATGCAAAATCTTTCCCAAATCACGAAAATTGAGGTTCAAGCTAAGTAATATAATCTTGTAACATATCCATGTTCATTTTCTTATTGTACAAGCAAAATACGTACAACGAAATCCTTAGGTTATTTGACCCGATTTTTTCATCAATAACTTATTTCGTTTCCTTTTTACGTACAACGAAATCCTTAGGTTATTTGACCCGATTTTTTCATTAATAACTTATTTCGTTTCCTAAAAGAGTTGATTACTTCATAAATGAATAACCATAATATTTAAGAAAGTCATATCATAAAACCCTAAAATATTATTGCAACATCAGCCTCCATCATCCCCAAGTCGTCCTCTTTGGTGTTTTTGTGTTTTTCATCAATGTTTTCATCTTTTGGTTTGACTTTCAAGCTTCAAGACCCTTTCACCTTGATTATCTTCTAGTTCCACTCATCTTCGGGGTAAGTTGTCTTCTTTAAAATCATAAATTTTCATCTCATAAACAAAATCCCTCAATCAGTTTCATTGATTGAGGGAGTTTCGGTGGTCAATTTGATCCCAGCCCATTTAAAGGCATAAAAGTAAAATATTAAAACTATTTGATTTATGTATCTCCTATTCAAAACTAGCTTTCGGGACTGGAGACTTTTTGTTCATCACGAAATTTTGAGTATACTGGTCAGAACCTGAATTCAAATTCGAAGTTCGGATTCTAAATAGTACCAGCTCGCTTAAATATTAAAAGTTTAATATCTTGATTTTGCATGTCCGTTTAACATGATTCTAGTAGCATTATTCTCGGTTTTAATTTTATTTTACTGTATCTAAGTTTCAGGTTCATTCTTGTCGGCTTAGTCAACACGTTAAAGTTCAAGTTCTAGTTTTTCATTCTTATTATTATCAAACTCACCTAAGTAATAAGGTGAGTAACCACTCCCATATGTTACTACTTTTAAAACCATTTTGGGAACTTTATGCGTACCGACTTCGTATTCATTTATTACATTTAACTAGCAAATCACGACTTGTTGTGTTGAACGATTAAATACTACTTGCTACTTGTTTGGTTGATTATACCTGAAAAATATACTTTTAATAGGACCAACTTATACGTTTATATATTTTTCTGATAAGATTTCATTATCCCAAAATATTGAACATTCTATTAATCAATTTTGTTTATAAGGTTTGGATCTTTACCAATCAATTCCTGCATCATCAAATAGTTACGGATCTATTCCTTGTTTATGATTTTTGATTCAACTTTTCTTTTATAGTAGATGATACAACGATCGTAATTACTATTTATTTGTGTTACTTTTCTTCATGCTTACTTTTCTTTTATTTGGATCCTCGCAGGACCTTTATATCTCCTTTAAGTTACTAAACCGTGATCTAGTGTTATGATACACACGAGGTCACCAAGATACAATTTTCCCTAGTCACAAGCATCAGCTCATTACTAGTACATAGCTAGGCCACCAAGATACTATTTTACATTTTGTGACTACAACTCGGTTCTATGCTAGCCGTATTTATATATAGTTAACCAGGTCTCTCTGCATGTCTTACATCTAAAAATGCCCACATTGGGTCCCTACTAGCTATTTCTTTATTTTCATGACTAGATCTCCATGCAGGTTTTAGATTTGATAATGACCACATCGGGTCCCTGCTACTCATTCTTTTATCTCTTTGTTTACATAGCTAGGTCTCCACGCAGATCTTACATATCACAAAAGCCGACATGAGTCCATGTTAGCTATGTTTAATTTTCAGTCATCTTTGTTAGATTGTAAATGTTATCTTTGTAATCGTAGCTGGGTTACATACCCTTTATGTTTAATCATTCTCTTTGTACACATTAGATTTATGTATTATGTGTGTAATTTGTTTTGTTTAACTTATATAAAAAGTTATTGTTTGTTCAAAACACTTTTGTGGACTCTTTAAAATGAATCGTTTATTCATTATTTAAAAAGAGCTTAAATAAATATATTTTTTTATTATTCATTATTTAAAAAGAGCTTAAATAAATATATTTTTTTTTAATCTTTTATAGGTTGGATGCTATATATACAACCAAGTCGATCAAATATTTTTTGAAAATGACTGATATTTAAAAAGGTTTATATATAGAAAAGAGTTAGATGTACTCACCATATCAATATAGTTGAAGTCTTGATTCCATTCTACTTTTTTCTATTGATTCATACCTTAATAGGCTTAATGGCCAAATACGAGTCGATGGTCATAAATTCTCATGCTCGGCTAGAACCGTCACATGATTCTACACAAGAGGGTCAGGCTACTTGAAAACGAAGCAACACTCGATTAAAGGCTTGAGTTTATTTGAGAATAGAAATTGATTCAAACTTGGATAAATCAAAATGAATTCTCACGTCATCTATTTCTAGTGCTAAGAATACTTAGGGAGTAACCTTATTTATATGTGAGGTGTCATAATATCAAATAAACTGACACTAAAATCTAACATGTATCTTATGACTAAACATATGTAAGGTATAAGCTATTGAAATATTATAAAAGTGACACTAGAACTTAGCTTGTGTCATTTCATCTCCATCATTAAATTTAGAGCTTACATGTGTCCTTCACATGCTTCTAGGAAAAAAGACGTTTTTCTTTTTCTTTTCATAATTATATATATATATATATATATATATATATATGGGAGATTTCTTTTGAGAACCACTTTGAGTTTTAAGAACTCGAAAGAACTCAAAGTAACAAATTTTTTTTAATTTCTTTTTATGTATACGTAATATATATAGGTTATATGTACATAAAAAAATTATACAATTTTTTACGCACCGAGTCAACTTATTACATAGGCGTAACGGACGTTTAAATTAGTGTAATCACTGTACATCTTTATTCTCTCTTCTACTTAAATTTTTTAATCACTTTTAATCTCAACCACATAATCTAATCTATTTAATTAAATATGTGGTCAAGAATGAAGTTCTAAAGTTATTAAAACTGAACAAGGTTCACAAATTATCCCTCTGCTATATATATATATATATATATATATATATATATATATATATATATATATATATATATATATATATAGGGAGAGGATCAAGAGAGAACTCCTTCTTAAAGAGAGAACTAGAGAACTAATAAAGAAATATTTTAAATTTAATTAAAAAAAATATTTTTAAATTTCTGTTTTGGCCATTATTCTTATATTATGTTACCATTTACTTGAAAAATATAAAAAAATAAAAAAAAAAAACACGTTGTAGTGCACATATGCAATACATCGACTTTTTTTTATTACATATGTGCACTAGTGTGTATTTTGATATGTGCAATAATATTGAATAGCATATATGCAATTTTTTGTATTGTATTAGTGCAATAGTGTTATATTATATACAAAAATACCAAAAAAAAACAATATAGTGCATATGTGCATTAGTGTTGTATTACGTATATGCGATAGTTTGTTTCGAGTACAATTATTAGTGTTTGTATTTGCATATATTCAATAGTGTGTATTGTATAATGCAATTGTGTTGTATTATATGCAATAAAACACTATCGTATATATGCAATACACATTAGTGCACATATGCACTACATCGACGGTTTTTTTTTAGGAACAATATCATCTTATTAAAAGGAGGAAAGAAAAAAAATCGCAAATTATTTTTTTAAAAAAAAGTTAAAAATAGTTTTTATTAGTTCTCTAGTTCTCTCTAGATCTCACCCCTATATATATATATATAAATAATATATATATATATATATATATATATATATATATAAGGGAGGGATCTTTTGAGAACCATGTTGAGTTTTAAGAACTTAAGAACTTTATTCTAAACCACACATTTAATTAAGTGGATTGGAATATGTGATTGAGATAAAATCTGGCGAAAAAGTTAAAGTATGAGAGAGAATAAAGATGTAAGTGGTTACATTAACTTTTACGTCCGTTACACATATGTAAAAAGTTGACTCGGTGCATAAAAAATTCTATAATTTTTTTACATGTATGCAACCTACATGTATTACGCATGTGTAAAAAAAATTCGAAAAAAAAAGTTGTTACACTGAGTTCTTTCGAGTTCTTAAAACTCAAAGGGGTTCTCGTTTGAAATCTCCCCTATATATATATACATATATATAAGATGAGATTAAGTGAAAACTCCTCTTAGAAAGAAAACTTAAAAACTCCTAAAGAATTATTTTTAACTTTTGTTTCATAAAATTTTTTTTATTTTCTTTTTCTTCCATTAATCTTATACGTTGATATTGTTCAAAAAGAGAAAAAGAAAGCTCCATCGGTGTAGTGCATATGTACAATAGTGTTGTAACATCTCGGATTTTTCGTATTTGAATTCATTTATGTTGAACTCGACTCGGAAATAAAATTCAGATCTTATGAATTATTTAAATTTTGCATTTATTAGTATTTAACTTGGTTTAACATATTTTATACTCTCATAACTTTCAAACACGTCAAACAATGCTTAGAAACTCTTAAAATCGCTTAAAACGGCTAAAAATTGCGTTTATGGAAGTACACAGTGACTGATTTTGCCAAATTTTTCCTATTTTCGACTAAATTAACGAAACTTAAGCTCTAAGAAATGTTATAACAGATCTCAATTCGTTTTCTTGCTATCCAAGCCGAATTTTGTTAGTTATTATACCCGTTTTCTCATTAATAGCTTATTTCGTTTCCTAATCGAGTGGATTATTTCATAAACAAGTTATAATCCATTATACTTAATAAAAACACATCTCTAAACCCTAAAAACTACTAATTTTAAGCCATCCTCCCCATATCCCACGAAATTCCCGTATTCAATTTTCGGTTTCTGATATAAAATTTAATATACATAACTCCCGTGTACATTTTATTTAATATTTTATTAGTTTTGTTCGGTCTTATGTAAGATTTGTATACTACTAGCATGTTTTTATATTTTAGTTTCCGGGTTTTAATTATGGTGAAAAGAGAGCGAAAATGAGCTAAACCGGAGAACAGAAGCATCAGGAAACGAATCGGACCAGATCAGAAGTGAACCGGACTGGACCAGGCCGGTTCTCCCTTGTTTTGCCGGAACGCCGTGCGACGAAGATGGCCAAACCCGCCGCGCGGCGCGTTGGGCTTACTTCCAAAAGCTTCTATACGGATTTTTCAGGGTTTGTACTTGTTTTTCCTATATAAATACCCCCTAATTCAACCATAAAGATAACCTAAATAGCCATAGGAATATTGGGAGTTCCAAGGCTTAGGATTGAAACTTTTGACAGCTTTAAAGTTGAAGAATCATTCGGTGAAGCGCTCATTTATCGAAGACGAAGAACACGGGTTCTATCTTTTATTTTCTTTCGTCTTCCTTTATTTTCACCATGAATTCTTCTATGATCGTTTCTTTTAAATTTATGATGCTTCTAAAACTTTATGAACTACTTAGACTTATAATGAACCTATTTTAACATTATGATTTGACTTGGGATTATTTATCGTTATGGTTTTATGATTTAGTAAAAGATTTAATTATATTAAATTGATGCATATGGATAGGATTGATTGATGAGTTTTATTCCATAGTTGCCTTGAGTATTGTTTGTCATATGATAGGTAGCTATTAGGTCAATTACTTTGTGTTCTTGATTATTTTATGATTGATTTGGAATAAGATCATAGGAATACTATTATCAAATAAACCTACGTGTGCTGCTAACCTAAATAACTGTAAGGTGTTAGGTTATTGATAGGTCTTTATTATTTAATCTTGATAGAATTAGTTCTTTGTAAGGATTCCGTCTAGGTTTGATTATTTAATATTGTCTACTAAATCAATTAAATATTTTAAATTGCCTTTGACTTCCGCGCTGTAAGGTAGGATTTCATTATAAAGGATCTAAGTCATAATTAATTAGGTGACCGTAAGGAAACTTGATTTTTAATACTGGTGTGCGTTAAAACTTATTAGAAACCCATAGGTGTCTTCTTGAAAAGGGTCAGGGGTCCTGTTCGGGTTTTCTTTTAAGTGTCTATTTTACAATCCCGGTCCATAACTAATATTTTTCCGGTTAATTGTCAACTGAAACTTAGAGGATTCTAGCCTAGGTAGTTTTTCATTGTCATCTGAATTAATCAACAAACTTGTGTTTTCGTTTAATTTACTGGTTTTCGTTTTCTTAAATTAGTTTTTAAATTAGTTTTCTTAAACTTGTGTTTTCGTTTAATTTTACTTAAAACCCCCCTTAAACAAATATAAATTAATAAGTCGTGTCTGTAGTTGAGTCTAATTAGCTAATAAACGTAATTTAAAGAGTCTCGTGAGGTCGATATCCGGACTTACTTAGCTTTACTAGAGTCAATCGGTTCACTTGTCAGTTAGTAGTTTAGTCGAGTTTTAAAGAGTCTAGAGTATTGCTTAGTGTTTATTTTTAGTTAATTTAGTTAATAATTATTAAACTACTTTTAGCACATGAGTTTCTTCAAAATTTTTCAAGTTCTTCAAGCCTTCGTTGACTTTCAAGCTTCAAGACTCTTTGACCTCGTTTATCTCCTTGTTCCATAATATTTCCGAGTAAGTTCTCTTCAGGAAAAACGTTTGTTTTCATCCAAATAACAAAAGCCCTCACTTAATTTCATAGATTGATGGGGTTTTGTCGGTCAATTGCTCTCCGACTCGTTTAGGGTTATAAAAGGCAATTTTAATGGTTTTTTAATTATTGTATCTTCTTATTGGAATTAGCTTTCGTGCCAGAAGACTTTTATGTTTGTTTGGAAATTTTGAGTGGCCTGACTCCCGACTCAGAGTTCGGATGCTGAACAGTACCAGCTCGCTTAAATATTAAAAACCTCATCACTTGAGTTTTACACATCCGTTTAACCTGATTCCAATTGCGTTGTTCTTGGTTTTAATTCTAGTTTATTGTCTCAAAGTTCCAGGTTATTTTGTGTTGGATCAGTCAGCTCACTTAAGGCTCGGGGCTCATTTAGTATCTTTATTTTATCGTTTAACTCGCCTAATTAATAAGGTGAGTAATCACTCCCCTATTTTCCAGATTTTAAACCTTTTGAGAACCTTATGCATACCTTATAATACTGTAACGCCCATAAATATTCGTTAAAAGGGTTTATGCCTTACAAAGCTTGTATTTTAACCGAGGCCCGATCTAACATCTTAAGGGACCTCATGGTCATTTTTGAAAGTCATATTATATTAACTTTGGAGCAAGACATCACAATCTACAAATTGGAATGCCAAAGTGTAACATTTTTATATCTTAAACCCTAACTCCCTCTCTCTTCTCCCTAGTCCGATCGGCAATATGTAACAGCTTCCCTTCTTCGTTTTTTTTATTTTTCCAGCCATCCCAAGGTTCTAAACTCCAATTCAAGGTTATTACTACATCAATGAACTTCTTTTTCATCATTAAACCCTTTATTGAACCCTAGAGATGTCATAAAGATAAACATGTTAGGGTTTGAGTTTTGTTGTTAACAGTTGCTGACATATTCGTACTCGTTTATTGTTTGGTCTTTAAATTGATGAAAATTGATTGCTTTTGATCGATTCTTGTTTCCATGATGTTCTACTATAAGTCTAGTTTTCAGAAAGGTATAATTTGTAATTTTGGACGAGATTTGAATGGTTTTTATGATTTTATAAAAACGTATGTCAAAGCTGATACGGGGAGTCGGATTCTGCTCTGTTTTTCCGACATCATAACTCTTTTTTGAACAGTCCAAATGGTTGGTTCAATTTTTGGAACTTCATATTTTGAGTTAGGATTACAACCCAATTGGAAATTATTTAATTTGGTTTGGTCATGATTTTTAAACAAATAAAACCATTTTGTTGAGCACTGAAATAGCTGCACGTACCTTTCTGGGTTGGAAGAATTTTTATGATGTTTGTGTGCATTAGGAAAATATAATAAAAATATTTTATAAACCTAAGAAATTTATGCAACTATGGTAAAATTTTCATAATTTATTTCTATGATTTTCCTATGAAATTTTAATACATCTTTCCATCCTAAAATCTGCATGTTAGACTCGTTATTGATCGATACGTTCGTTTTAGGCTTAACCGGTGGCTGTCTGTAACGCCCGTTAATTTCCGACAAAAGGTTTAATCATGTAGTGTTATGTACACCTTTCGGGCTTGACCCGGCATTCTCCCGGGAGCTCCTTGCAAACCTCGTAAACGTTCTCACTTAACTTTCCACCCAAGTTGCTACATACTTCAATTTGGAGGGACTTGGATGTAACTATTTTATATCATAAAACAAAAGAAAACTCTAACCCTAAACCTAATTGCAGCCGTCGGACCTGGACCCCCCCTGCTCGTTTTTCTTCTGCCCAGCCAAGTTTCAGCCGTGAAAACTTCAATTCAAGGTCGGTTTTATGATTCCCCATTTCTTTTACACATTAATTGATCATATTAACGAGCTTATTGGTCGTTAAGATTGAGTTTTGATGATAACAGCTTGCTGACAGATTCGTATACGTTTATTGTAGGGTCTGTAACGCGATGTTAATCCACTGTTTTTGATCGATTCTTGATTCCATGATGTTCTACTTTGATTCTAGTTTCCAGAAAGGTATAATACGTAATTTTTGGACGAGATTTGAATACTTTTTATGATTTTATAAAATCGAGTGTCAAACCTGATGCGGGACGACGGATTCTGGTCCTTCTTCCTGATATCATAACCTTTTTCGACAAGTCTAAATTGGTTGGTTCCAGTTCTGGAAGTTAATATTTTGAGTTAGGAACCAAACCCAACTGGAATCGTTTAATTTGGCTGGGTAATGAATTTTATAAAAATAAAACTATTTTGTTGCGCAGCTGAAATAGCTTCACATACCTTTCTGTGTTAGAATAATTTTTATGATTTTTGTGTCCACTAGAAAATTATAATAAAAATATTTTTATAAACTTAAGATATTTATGTAACACTGGTAAACATTTAATAATTTAATTCCATGGTTTTCCTATGTAATAAAATACATCTTTGCATGCTAAAATCTGCATGTTATATTCGTATTGATCAATAAGTTCATTTTAGGCTTAACCGGTGGCTGCCCTTTCTCGCATCTTTCGGGGCTGTTATAATTGAAGTTCGTACTCCGTCATATTCTTAGGTATGTCACTTACAATATACTAAAATTTCATGGCCAATGGAGGTGTTTAGGTCGGTCAATCGATTTTAGTTCGAAAACTAGGGTTTATCAGGAGTAGGATTGGCAATTATTGAGTTTGATGCGTTAAACGATCGGATGACCGACCGAATCAGTTTGTACAGACCTGGGGGGGTTTAAGGGCTGTGGGAAAATTATATTTTTGATGCACGGGGCTGTTGGGGTTAGTGTTTCGTCAATCAAGTCGGCGGTGCGTGAATTTTCGTTTAAACGTTAAAGTAAGAATTGTAAAAAGGAACCGTCAACCCTATCAACTCGGGTGACATAATCTTGATGAATGAAAAGATTTAAAATGTAATTTGGTCCATTCGGGGCTGATTCGTTTAACAAATGGTTTTAAGGTTTATTTCGCGCGCATTCGACCCGATTTGATTATCGTTGGGCCTTAGGCCAAGTTGTTGGGCCTTGGGCCAAAGTGTTGGGCCTTGGGCCAAGTGGTTGGGCCTTGGGCCAAAGTGTTGGGCCTTGGGCCAAGTTGTTAGGCCTTGGGCCAAAGTCTTGGGCCTTGGGCCAAGTTGTTGGGCCTTGGGCCAAAGTGTTGGGCCTTGGGCCAAGTTGTTGGGCCTTGGGCCAAAGTGTTGGGCCTTGGGCCAAGTTGTTGGGCCTTGGGCCAAAGTGTTGGGCCTTGGGCCAAGTTGTTGGGCTTGAACGGCCCATTAGGCTAGAGTGTTCTTACAGTCTAGTTTAGTAACGCGTTGTGTATAATTTACAGGCCCTTGCTTGTGATTGTGCACTTAAGGATTTCCTAGCTCATTGCTGGTGTTCGGTTGATTCAGGTGAGTTCATGATGCCCTTTTTACTCTTTTACGTTTTGGGCTAGCATACACACCGAAATACAATTTTAAACGATTTTACTCGTTACAGTGAATTGAATAGTTTTACATGGTCTCACTCGTGATGGTGCATTTTGAAAGCTATATTTGAATTATTTTATATGCCTTAGGATATTTTAGACTCGTTCATGGTCTTGTGTCCTTAAGGTTACATACATTATTGATGGTCTAGACTCGAGGATGTTAGTAGACTTGGCAGTAATTGAATATGAGTAGACCTATTTGTGTTTGCATGCACTGATGTTACGTGTTGGGTTGTATGTGTGCTCGACCCTGATGTTATTACTTGGATGAGATGTTACATGTTGGGTTGTACGTGTGCTCGACCCTGATGTTATTACTTGGATGAGATGTTACGTGTTTGGGTTGTACGTATGCTCGACCCTGATGTTATTATTGGGATGGTATTTATAGGGATATAAACATATGGATGTATATAGATGTCTAAGTACGAATACTTAGTGTTGATGATGGCCTAACTGTTCATGTCCCGTATTATATTTTAAACTCTTGGAATGTTTTAGAATCCAGTTTTTATATTTAAACTCTTGGAATGTTTTATAATCTCGTTTTTATATTTAAACTCTTGGAATGTTTTATAATCCCGTTTTGATATTTAAACTCTTGAAATGTTTTTAAACGAATTTATATAGGCTTTCTAGATATGGTAGGCCTTGGGATGTTAAATATATATATATATGTATATACATTATTGCTTGGCCTATATTTGGCGATGTTGTAGTCGTTTCGAATATTGATGTTGTGTATGCCTACTTTGTGTTTGCATGCACTGATGTTACGTGTTTGGGTTGTACGTTTGCTCGACCCTGATGTTGAGCCGTGATCGGGTCAAATATATTACTTGGGGAAGACCCGGGGTGAGGAGGCCCGTATCACGTGCTTGGATGTATGAACCGTGGTCGGGTCAAATATATTACTTGGGGAAGACCCGGGGTGAGGAGGCCCGTATCACGTGTTTGGATGTTAAACCGCGACCGAGTCAAATATATTACTTGGGGATGACCCGGGGTGAGGAGGCTCGTGTTGCGTGATTTTGTTTTATTAAACTGTGACCGAGTCAAATATATTACTTGGGGATGGCCCGGGGTGAGGAGGCTCGTGTTACATGATTTTAACGGTTTTGTTAAACCGCGGCCGGGTCAAATATATTACTCGGGGAAGACCCGGGGTGAGGAGGCCCGTGCTGTGTGAAAAGATGTTTAATGTTTTATTCACTTATGATTTGGTTAAGAAAGGCTATTTATGATTTTATGGTCTCATGATTTTCCACTACATTTCATACTTATGGAATTTAAATTTTTAATGAATGTCGTTTATGAAAACTTGAACTCACTCAGCTCAAGCTGACTTTGTATGTATGTTAGATTGACTTTCAGGTTAAGAAGTGGATGCTACCGCTTGGACGTGCTGGATGCTACTCGGGAGGTTGAAGGCATTTCTGGTCGAGGAATTCAAATAAAACAAATATTTTATTTACATTTGATTTTGGACACCTGCACCCGTGTTTGGGATATTTAAATACTTACACTTTTTCCGCTGTTATTTACTCTGAACTTGTTTTAAATAAAACAAATCGATTGGTTTTAAATTTTTGTGAATTTGTGGACGTGATTACCAACTGTAGGATTCCCGGGATTTGGGGTCTTACACTGTCCAATTGTGTTCTTGTCAGGGCTGTTTAAAGTGAGGTATTGCTCCGTTATCTTCCTAGGTATGTCATATGTATTATACTTTAGTATCTTGAGCTATGAAGCTCGTTTGATTGATCAATTGTCGATAGATTGAAAACTAGGATTTCGGTTATCTAGATTTTTAATTGTTACGTTTAGCACGTTGTTTGAGGGAATGAACAACCAATTCAGATTGTGTAGCCTCGGTATGTTATACGGGCTGTGAAAAACTTAATTTTTATGTTAATGGGGCTGAATTGGTTGTCGGTTGCACAAACGAGTCGGTACAACGCAAATTCGCGTTTAATTTGTAGTTTGTGCGTTGTTCATGCGAATTACCGATCCATTCAACTCTTGTAGTGTCGTGTGGACTTTTTGGCTGTAATTATACTATGTTTGGTCCACACGGGGCTAAGTTGGTTGCTAAGTGCATAAACAACTCGTTAACGCGCGTATTCGATACAATTAACAACTTTCGGGTATAGTTTGAAAATCCTTTGTCCCCGGAATAAACTAAGGGTGGTTTTGGTAAATACATGGCCTCGGGGGCTGATGTAAATGGTTTTAGTATGGTTGGGGCTTTAGGTCCATCAAATCTTGTTAGAACGCCTCGTAGGGTAAGCGAGTCGGTGCGGTTCCATTTGTAATCATTGTGTGTAATCCGACAAGCGTTTGAATTTTGGGAGTACTTAGGGGTTATCTAGCCCGTTGCTATTTGTGTGCCTCGTGTCAGGTGAGTTCATGATGCCTTTTTTACCTTTTTACGTTTTGGGCTAGCATACACACCCTATTACAATTTTACCCGATTTTACTCGTTTAAACTATTTTGATGGTATTACATAACCTTATTCGTATTTGTGGATTTATGAAACTATGTGTGAATTATATTCTGTGCCTTAGGATATTTTAGACTCGTTTATAGTCATATATTCCTTAAGGTTATTTATATTACTTATGGTCCAGTCTCGAGGATACTATTAGGCCTAGTATTAATTCCTAGATTATCCATTATTTATGGATTACACGTGATGTGGTTGAATAATCGATTAAAATGTTTGTAAGTGTGTATTTGGATGTTTATGTTTTGATAAACTGTGACCGGGTCAAATGTATTACTCGGGGAGGACCCGGGGTGAAGAGGCATGTGTTTCATGTTTATGTACCGGCGGGTCAAATATATTACTTGAGTCCTTGACTTCATGTCTTGTGACTTGGGGTGAGGAGGCCCGCCGTTCTACTAAACCGTGATCGGGTCAAATATATTACTCCGGGAAGACCCGGGGTGAGTAGGACCGTATCACGTGTTTAGGTTTGTTAAACTGTGACCGAGTCAAATATATTACTTGGGGAAGACCCGGGGTGAGAAGGCTCGTGTTGCGTGATTTTATTTTGTTAAACCGTGACCAAGTCAAATATATTACTCGAGGATGACTCGGGGTGAGGAGGCCCGTGTTGCGTGTTTGACCAAGAAAAAATTAATTATTTATTTATTTACTTATGACTTGACCAAGTAAAATTATTTTATTTACTTATGATTTGACCAAGGAAAATTATTCATTTATTTACCTATGATTTTCCCCAACATTTTTATATTTATTTATGACTTGACCAAGTAAATTGATTTTATGGATATCACTTACAAAAAACATAAACTCACTCTGCTCAAGCTGACTTTGTGTGTATGCTAGTTTGACTTTCAGGTTGTGGATTGGAGATTACCGCTTGGACGTGCTGGAGACTACTCGGACGGTTGAAGGCATTTCTGGTCGAGGACTTCACATAAAACAAACAATTTATTTACAATTGATTTTTGGGCACATATCCCCGGTTTTGGGGCTTTTGATACTTATTAATTTCCGCTGTTTATTACTCTGATTGGTTTTAAATAAGATGAACTTGTTTGGTTTTAAATTTTTGTGAATTTTGGATATGATTACCAACTGTAGGATTCCCGGGATTCGAGGTCTTACAAATACTTTGATATATCTTATTTACATTACTTGCAAATCTCAAATATTGTGTTGTTGATCAATTGAATGATGTTATATGCTATTTGCTTACTTGTTTACTTGTTTCTTTTATCGCATTCGAAGAGGTCCATCATAATCATATTATAGTATGATCATACGACTGTCATAGTAGCCGTAGCTCGTGTTCATGTGGCATAGTCAATCGACACCATTATTTGTATTTATTTCGTCTTAGTAGCCATCGACCGTGTTCGTGAGTCATGGCCAAATGACATTATTTGCATATTTTCTCATAGATTATATTTAGTGTCAAAATCTAGTGATAACTTACTCAACATGTGTCGTTGACAAACCTATTTTTACGCATATTGCAGGATGATTTTCTTGGATGGTTGAAGTTATTGAAAAACTTAGTTTATCTAACTTCTAGGTTATTATAATAAACAAGAGTATTTGGCTTATTCGGTTATTTGTAATTTTTTTTAATACTGTGTACTTGATTTGAATTGAAATAAATAAATTAGATCTTGTCACTAATATTGTATGTTAGTGCCTTGTGAGTTGTGAACCAATAGTTCGCGCCCCGGCATTCCGTCGTAGGTTAGGAAGTGACAAGTGTGTATTGTATAGAGAACAACACTATTGCACATGTTGAGTCACAATCATACTAAAATAAATAGTGTTGCATACAACTGCTATTTCCTAATCCTAACTAAATATGGGGTTTAATGTACACTATGTACCATTTCGCCCCTGCTAGGTATTAATTAAAACATAAAATTTTAAATGTTAATACTTTGGTGTTATGAATATAATAGATCACAAGAATGACTTCAAACATAACAAACACGAACAAAGAACAATTGTTCTAACTTCTAACTATTAAATCTGGTCATGTAGCTTAACTCACACCGAAGGGAATGTCAAGATCTGGGCTGGAGCCGCAAGGTATTAAGTTCGAATCTGATCTCAACCGCGTGTTACCATGGTGGGCTTTACAATCGTGGACACATACGATTGCCTTTTTCCAATGGGTTATTCCGTGATAGCCGGACTCTTTTGTCCTTGCATCAAAACATTAGATATCCGCAGACCAAACTAAAGGGAAAGACCGTATTAGCCTTGACCAAAAGAACAGAATTATCAACGGATCTTTTTAGTTATAAATTAGTAATTCTATTGGTTGGTGCAACCTTTTAGGATTCTTTTTTCTGAATTGGTCACTTTTGTATTCTGAAATGTATGATATATTCCTCTTTATGAAGCAAGAAAAAACCTTGATCTCCTTATCTTACGACCGAATCCATTAAAATCTTGTTGGATTTGCTATAATTATAAAAATGGAAAATTCTCAAAATAGTCCTTTTTAGAGAGAGAAGTCCCAAAATAACCCTTTTTTCCTGATATTTTTCTAGAATTTGAACTTGAGAGACACATTGGGAAAAGATAAATATTATGAGCGAGCATGCCAAAGATTTAGAGAAAGGTAGGGAGCAGACCAAATTTGGGAAAATATTGAAGGTAAAGTACAAATTATTTTGTAATATTTAAGGAAAAGTTCAAATTTTTTCTAAACGTTTCTTCTCATAATACAGTCTCCCATTACTGTTTTATTATGTTTCCTACCTGACCAGTACATATTTTCAAATTCAAGAAAAAAGAGATTTTTAAAATTCGTCTAGAAAGACGCATTTAAGAGGCATTTGTTCTAAGGATACAAGATTTTTGTGTTTCCTTCATTGTAAGTCCAGATTGCATAATTTTATAGGGTATTTTGTTCTTCATCAATCATTAAATATTTCTTCATCAATCATCTTCTTCATCGGTTCATCTTTCTTCTTTTCCGTCCAGATCTTATAGCCGGCCAAAATGATGAGGTTTAAGAGGGGAGATGATGTGGAAGTTATGGATATGGGTTCTGAGTTCATTGGTTCCTATTACGACTGGGAAGGAGGCCTACCTGATCTTGATAAGTTTGATGACATAGAAACTTTCATAGACGCTTTCAATGAAATCAACGTCGATCTGAAAAACGCTTCACCCCCAGTAGATCCTCAAACCGATAATCCATTTGCAGTTTGGGATGGTGAAGATTTTGATGAAAAAGCATTTTGGGAAGAAGCCTTTAAGGACTTGAAGATCGATGAGAATAAGGTGGGAAACAGATCAATACAACAAGAGGATGAAAAAAAACCTTCAGAAGAAGAAGAAAGCGTCGATTACATGGAAATCAACTAATGTAATTTTAATTTTAGTATTTTAATTTGCTATTTCCATTGTATAATGTAATAATCCTTTTTAATGAACTTTAGTTTGTTCTATTTTCTGTATATTTTGACTTGATTAGCTATGAAAAAACAAGAACAAACATCTAACTAGAACAATAATAGCATTTGGTGTAGAAACACACAACATAAAGCAGATACATTACTAAAACATAATAACACAATAAAACAACCGAATTAGACAAGGATAACATCAAACCCTAAAAACAAAACATCATCAACCAAGAGGTCACATCAAACAACTAAACACAGATTTCAAAAACTTGAAATACAACTCAATTTCGTCAGTTACGGGCATAAACCGAAACATCATTTGCTGTACCCCACTCTTGATGAACCCGAATGTTGGGAAAGGGTAGGTGATGTCTTGGTTGGTGCTATCAAAATGAACAGCATACTCACTCTCACTAAATTTGCTAATAATCCTTCCCATCCACCAACCGTCATTAGCATAAACATCCACCGTCTCACCCAAACGAAAGTTGCTCACCTCAATAGATGCAAGTTTTGGCCTTACTTTTTCGACCTTCACAAACTCTCGAAGAGGCCCGGACTTTTCGATTTCGAGCAAGGTACGGAATTGAACAATATACTCGTTAGGGAACGTTGAGATTATGTTGTCGTCGTAATAGGAACCAATGTACTCGGAACCCATATCCATAACTTCCACATGATCTCCCCTCTTAAACCTCATCATGGCCGAGTATAAGATCTGGACGGCAATGGAAGATGAACCGATGAAGAAGATGATTGATGAAGAAATATTTAATGATTGATGAAGAACAAAATACCCTATAAAATTATACAATCTGGAAGCACAAGAAAGGAAACACAAAACTCTCGTCTCCTAAGAACAAATGCCTCCTAAATGCGTCTCTCAAGACGAATTTTAAAAATCTCTTTTTCCTAAAAATTGAAAATATGTACGGGACAGGTAGGAAACATAATAAAGCAGTCTTGGGAGACTGTATTATGAGAAGAAAAGTTTAGAAAAAAAATTGAATTTTTCCTTCAATATTACAAAATAATTTGGACTTTACCTTCAATATTTTTCCAAATTTGGTCTGCTCCCTACCTTTATTTAAATCTTTGGCCTGCTCTCTTATAATATTTATCTTTTCCTAATATGTGTCTCAAGTTCAAATTCTAGAAAATTATCAGGAATAAATGTTTATTTTGATACTTCTATCTCTAAAATGGCCTATTTTGAGAATTTTTCCTTATAAAAACTATACAAATATTATAAAACTATTTAAATTACATTGAAGAAATAGAAAGACAATTAATTTTATAAAACTATAAAACCTAAAATCAAAACAAATTATTTTATAATATTATCAATAACTAATAGAATGAATAGTATTTTTAAATTCTGTTTGGTTTTGCTTAAAAGGTCTGCAAGGGGCTTACGTCTACAAGCGCCCAGACATAAGCTCCTGAAGGCTGTTTGTTTTTTTTTTTAAAAAATCTGAAAAATGCTTTTATGGTATTAAAAAAATAAGCTATTGTTCAACTTCTTCACACTTCTTAATACTTCTTCACATCCTACCAACACCCAATGTCCAACACCATCACCACCCACCATGAGCCACCACCACCACCCACCATCCGTCACCACCATCGTCCACCACCCACCACCACCACCGTCTACCACCACCACCCACCATCCGCCACCACCCACCCCCCCATCGACAACAATCACCATCCACTACCACCACCGTCCATCATCACCACGCACTGTCCGCCTGCACCACTACCCACCGTCGACCACAACCACCGTCCATCACCACCACCACCAATCATCGACCACAACCACCGTCCGCCACCACCACCCACCTGTCCACCACCACCATTTACCACCCACCATCACCACCGTTCACACCCACCACAACCGTCCATCACCACCACCCACCGTCCACCACCACTGTTCATAGCATACCACCATCATCTACCACCAATCGTCCACCACCACCCACTTCTACAATTCGTACACAACCACCAATTATTTTAGTTGTTACAGACGTTAAATGACTTATATCTACTATGATATATATGATATGTAACTAATTTTCAGCTTATGCAGACAATATCCAGTTTATAAAACAAACAGTATTATATTTTCAGATTGCAGATCTTCAGACCACATCTTCAGTTGCAGACATGAAATCAGAAGAAATAAGATTGCAGACAGTTTTTGTCTTAAAAAACAAACAGCACCTTAGTCGTTTAAAAACTATTGAATCCCGAAGTGAATTGATGGTTATATCAGATTTTCAAATTAATTATTTTTTTTATATATTTTTGCTCTTAAAGAAAAGTTAATCCCTTTAGTCCCCATGATTTTATTTATTAAATACTTGATACTCTTTTAACATAATACGAACGTTCAATTATTTATTATGTTATTTGGTTTTCAAAACGAGTCGACTAGTAGACTTTGTAAGTGAACCAATCGATTTTATATATTGCTAGTTGAGTTATAAACAACATTGCCTAAACCTAAAGAGGAAATGAAGTGTAGTTTATAATATTATCAATCTACAATACTCTTACCAGTTTTAGTATATTCGTTCATATATGATCGTATCCTGAATTTTAAGTTACTCTGATCAGAAGATATTCTTTCAAGGGCAACTGCACTTATTTAAAAACAGGAATGCATATCGAGTGCAACCAATACTCTCAAACATTTTCAAGTAATTAAAGAGATGAACTTATGAACATAACTAATTTGGCTTCCACTAGTATAAATTAGCATACGTATACGTAAACCTAATGTTATTAGCATCGATCCTTAAAAGAATATAATATAGAACGATAAGTCTTCTTTTATAAGTCTCATTACTAAATATTTAAAATTACTAAAGTCCTAACACCAACTTAGTCATGCTATTATAAGTTTAAAAAACATAACTTGTGGGTCATGTACGTTTAATTCAACATGTTACTATTTTTTTACTGTAAAAGAAATATAGTTAAAGTTTAATTACACATGTATGTATTAACTAATAGCATGGACTTACGTATACGCATGTTCATATGAATGGGAAACCAAATTACTTATTATTACTCTTTTTAATTTTAGCACACACAGAAACACATATACATGTATAAATTCAATCTGAAAGTTTATAAATTCAATCCGGATCCCATGCCATGTTGAATCTTTGAACACATCAACAAACGGTAAGTAATTAAAGCCAATCCTAAGAAACAAAAACACTATTATCTGTCGATCAAGTAAGTACTGGATGGTCCAACATGAAGAAAGCCTCCAACATAAACCGTGAAGGTTCACTATGGGTGGTTTAAAATCTCATGTGGCGTAAGGAGACATGAGCTATAAAATATTCTAAGGTACCTATCACTAGTAGGAAAAGTTTAGTATTAAATAATGTTTAGATATGTATAATTATTTTGGGTATGTTTGATGTCTATTTGGGATGTTGTAGAAGGAGAATACTTGCGTTAAGATGAACATAAACTTGAGTGATTGTAACGACGTATAATATAAGTGCTTGGGATTTACAAAAGATCAATGGCATATGAGAATTGCATGCCATTCACTCTTCATGTATCATTAATAATTTTATTTCATTCGCTTGTACATTCTACACATTAAGTAGTACAAATACACATGTATTACTTATCGAATCTTGGACTTTGACGATGAGGTCTGAATGAGAAACCATAAAAGGGTCGCTAATCACCGTCACCGTTCACCATTAACTGTTGTTTATCTACACATTTTTTTTTCACCAGCGCCACCATTGAATTGACTTCTATCATCGTTGTCAATCCACCTCTACAACCGACACCCCAGCACCACTACCTCTGCACCGGTCATGCCCTCCACACACGGTTAGCAGCAACACCAGCACCGTCGTTTTCATGCACACCCTTAATAAAATAGATTAATTGGTTAACAAAAACCAATAACCGAATTGAAACGTCCCATGCATGACATTGATAAAATATATAGTGTGTGAATCTATTTTAATAATTTAATTCTAAAACAATTCGATTTGAATCAACATTAACTAGAGAATCTATTTATTGTTTTTTTTTCACGAAACAAAATTATACCTCTATGTAACAACTCGTCTTAGCATGATCTTTCATCAATGTTTTTGCATTAGGTTTTTTCATTAACTCCCTTGCCAATAATAATCGTTAAAATAATAAACAAATCATATGTGTTTGAATTTTGAACCGATCATTTTAGTATTAATTCACTACTGTAAATTAATTTATAATACCCTATACATGATTCTTCAACACACAACAGAATCGAGTCAAAACACGGTTTTACTCATCTTTTTCTAGTGATCAACAGAAACGACCATACATAACACAACGACTAAACCACAATACATAAACTTTACTTTAATCAAATTAGTCATAATTTGTCACGTGCTACGAAAATATTCCCACGTGACTTCCCACCCACACTAGACTTGGTGTCCTATAAATTCACAACTTGCATCACATATTCTTGACAAAACTTCATCCCTACAACCACCACCTACAACTATATTCCCATAACACACAAAATATAAACACATTGTATTCCCGTGTTGTTAATAAAAATCATGGCAACTAAACTCCTAATGCTGACCGCTATATGCCGGTTAATCGTGATAGTCGGGTTAACCCTAAACCCTAACGAACTCGTTCTCACCCGAACCGAACTTCAACTAAGTTTCAACCGAACCCACATCACATCCGCAGTTTCCGACTTCGGAAAACTCACTACCCACGAGCCGGCGGCCGTGCTGCACCCGTCGTCCTCGTTAGACATCGCGAACCTCGTGAAGCTGGCGTACGAATCGCCTCAGGGGTTCGCGGTGTCAGCCAGAGGCCACGGGCACTCGATCAACGGGCAGGCGGCCGCCAACAACGGCGTGGTGGTGGAAATGAGCTGGCGGTCGGCGGCGCCAGTACCGGAGGTGAATGAGAAGTTGATGTATGTTGACGTGTGGGGCGGAGAGCTTTGGATTGATGTGCTCAAGTCCACGTTGGCATATGGACTGGCGCCAAAATCATGGACTGATTACTTGTACCTTTCGGTTGGAGGTACAATCTCTAATGCGGGGATTAGCGGACAAGCGTTTAATCATGGACCTCAGATTAGCAATGTTCATGAGGTGGATGTGGTCACGGGTACATAATTACATTTTACTGCTCTTTCATGCAATGTGTTAAAAAAAACCCCTTTATATACCGTATTGGGTCGGGCTCAGAAACGGAATTACTGAACCTCAACTTAAAAGTAATTCAAAACTACGTAATTTCATAATCAAAGATTAATTTTCAATAAAGTGTTTTTACTAGGCTTTCACTAAAAGATGAAATTCACAATCATCATCGATCATCATTGTCATCAACAAAAACATAAGTATTTCCGTTTTGTATATAAGATTTAGTTATCAATAATTATAATATAATGAGGCTGAGTGATGGAAATTGGAAAGCCGTTAGGTTATAGTGGAAAGTTTAAAATTAAAACTATTGAAAATGGGATTAAACTGGGCTCAGTGATACTGGCTGTGTGACCGATTTTTAAAACATTGCTTTCATGCGTGATTTTTTGTGTTTTTAATATTATAAAAGGTTGAATAATTTGAGAAAAGTTGTGTAATTTGTGCAAGTGCAGGAAGAGGGGAGCTGGTGACGTGCGCAGAGGATAGAAACTCGGAGTTGTTTCATGCGGTTATGGGAGGGTTGGGGCAATTTGGAATTATCACAAGAGCTAGAATCGCTTTGGAACCTTCCCCTCGAATGGTATTTATGTCTTTCTCTTTCTAAATTGATTTTTTTTAATGTTGTTAAAATATTAAAAATTAAAAGATTTCAAAAAGGATAACAAAAAACCCAAGTAAAACTTTTATTTAACATAATTTGATGAGCAGGAGAGTTAAGAGTGTCAGTGTCATACTTCGATACCGATGTTGATCTTGATATTGATACTGAGACTACTATAGAAGGGGGGCGGTCGAAATTATGTGATAAAAGATGTAAAGACGAAGACATGATAATAAAAGTTATATTTTATAAGTTTATTATAAGTTTACTGGTTATGATTTAAAAAAACTGAACCTTTCAATACTTGTTTAATTAATAAAAGAAAATATCACAGACGGAAGGGTTATTAAATTCGGATCCTGATATTGATATTGATACCAACAACGTCTCCTGGGATGGATGGACTCTGAAACTATATGATGATAAATATAAAAATCGAAGACACCATGCAATTTATATATTTATATAAATCTGTTATTGGTGACTGTTTGAAGATTCGAAATTTAGATTTTATAAAACAAAAACAAAAATTTATGTGTAATCGTCGATCTCAAAAGAACTATTTTCAAGAAAAAACAAACAAGCAGTGATTTAGTGGTCCATGGCAATGAAGTTTTTTCAGCCAATCATAACTATTGACATTGCTATTGATGTGTCACTTATTATTTTTATTTCTTCATAACAAAAATATTAAATATTAATTAACTTTGTGTTATGGACTTATGATACTAGGTAAGATGGATCCGGGTACTATATTCAAACTTCTCGGGTTTTACCCATGACCAAGAGTATCTTATCTCCCTGCATGATCAACCAAACTCATTGAAGTTTGATTATGTTGAAGGTTTTGTGATTGTAGATGAAGGTTTGATTAATAATTGGAGGTCATCCTTCTTCTCCCCTAGCAACCCTGTAAAAATATCCTCCATTTCTTCGGGTGGCAATGTCTTATACTGCCTAGAAATCACCAAAAACTACTACGAAAATTCGGACCCAGAAACCGTGAACCAGGTAATTCAATCATTGTCTGAAATCATTAAAGCATTCATTTATCTGAGTGTGCATGTTATAAATCTATGGTCATATAAGAACAATGATATTTTGTATTATCTATTTTTACTTGTCTGATTTACTGCTAGAATAACGGGTATTTGCTACCGCATTCTCTGTCGTAAATTAATAACATTTTGCGACAAAAAATGTGGTAACGAAGGTATCTATGGGCAGTGTCAGTTTTCAAGTACTGTAAACCCTAATTATATGTGTTTATTTTATACGGGAATAATAATGCATACATGAATAACAATACACATATGATATTATACGCGAACAAAAGTATATATGTGACTCTAATCTGCGTGTTTCATGAGTAAATGATTCATATCCTAGTAGACCATGTATTAAAAAATAAAATGATTATTTTTGTGATTTTATAATAAAAAGAAATTAACAAATTTATACACAATAAAACATAGTAGATCTTACGTTGATTTGATACGATGATTGACGGCAAACCTAAGTAATATATTAATGGAGAATTGTTTGTATAAACCGATGTCATCCACTCACCAAATAATTAGCAACCAATAATGCAGCTGGATGTAGTTAAAAAGTAAGTTACTCTAGTTTTAAAAATAAGTGTTTTTATAACTTTATTTATAAACTTTTTGTGTTCTTTATGGTGTTTTAAAAGGGAGCTGATATTCATACACCCATAAGGGTTTTAGAGATGGTGTACGTAAAAGAAAAGTTATATGTAAAAAGGGTGTATGAATAACAAAAAGCGCGTTTGTAAATTTTAAATATTCTTTATAAATATATTATTTTATGCAGGAAGTGAAAGCTTTGTTAAAGAAACTAAATTATATACCAGCAACAGTCTTCACCACTGACCTTCCATATATTGATTTCTTGGACCGGGTTCACAAGGCCGAGTTAAAACTCCGGTCGAAGGGGTTATGGGATGTACCACACCCATGGCTTAACTTGTTCGTACCCAAATCAAGAATTGAGGACTTTGACCGAGGAGTCTTCAAGGGTATTTTGGGGAATAAGACTAGTGGGCCCATTCTCATCTATCCCATGAACAAAAACAAGTAAGGACATATTATTCATCCATGTATCCATATGATGTTTATACTATATTACGGTGTTTCATGCACTGATACATGACATATGAAAATCATGACTTTTGTACTTTGACCATGCATCACCTAGTTATAACTTATTACATGTTAGATGAGATCTAGAATGTGGGACCCTTTGATAAAGTGTATGCATTATTACTTGTACATGTTTGATATTATGGTTCTTGTAGGTGGGATGAGGAAACTTCAGTGGTGACACCGAACGAGGACGTGTTTTATTTGGTGGCGTTGCTTAGATCTGCATTGCAAAATGGTGAAGAAACATTGACGTTAGAACACTTGAGCAATGAGAACCGTCGGATTTTAAACTTTTGTGAGGATCGGAAGATCGGTATTAAACAATACCTGCCACATTACACCACGCAACAAGAGTGGATGGATCATTATGGAGAAAAATGGCCACAAATTTACAAGAGAAAAATGGAGTTTGACCCACGTCATATACTAGCCACGGGTCAAAGGATATTCGAGCCTAGTTTCAGTTCAGTGATGAAATCGTGGTGATAATGATGTCAATCGTGACACAAGTGGAGTAATTGTTTTCTTTTTCTATAAATCACAAGATAATCCGTCCTTTCTAGACATTCTTGTACTTAGTGGCAAGCATTATCATAGAACAGAATTAACGTCATAAGTTTATTCTATTATTTTAAAATCATTTACATTTTTGTTGAAATCCTTTTGGTTCTTGTTCCCCTTCCATTGCATTTTAAAATACATATATTATAAAGTCATGACATACTATTTTTTTCACTTAAAAATGAAAATATAAAGATGCACTTACTTCACCCTCTATAATTTGAGGCTAAAAGCCCAATACGCAGTCTACTTATTTTGGGCCAAAGAAATTCCACAAAACTTGGGCGTACTTATATTGTCACGGAAATAGCTATTCATGAAAAGGAAAAGAAAAAACGTATCCACAACGATGTTTTAAAAACCGGCATTTTACTTGTACCGGATTTGATTTAAAAATGGTATAATCAGTTGAATAATGTATCATGAGGTTCAACTGGGTTGAATAGTTTACTCTGTAGTTCCCTATGAGTACAACTCTAAGTCAAAAAATAACCCTAAAGTATATCAATAGACATCAAACATGAACCAAACATCTCGCATAAACAACGATCGAGTCAAATAGAAAGTTTACATTTGTATATGAAATTAATCAATTAAAAAAGATGTAAAGAAACCAACTTTGGATTTACAAGTTTAAAAATTGGTTGATTAACGAATCATTGTATAGTATGTTTACTCATTTTAATTTTATTTGTTAGGTTAAAAGTCATTTTAAAAATACGGGCACTAAAAAATTATCGAAAATATCTTGGTTTTAAAACCAGTTTGTCGGTTTGAACCCGTATTTTTGAAAAAACCAGCAGTATGATGCTCTAGCAAACCACCTAAAAATAGCGTGCTCTAAATCCGGTATAACTGATTCAATTGGCTTGTACATAGCAGTTTTTAAAACATAAATAAAACATAAATATATGAGTTAACTACATGGTTAGTCCCTATGCTTTGTAGATATTGCATAACTGATCCCCATGGTTTGGTAATTACAAGCTTGATCCTTGTGGTAACTACATGTTAGGTCCTTGTCATTAACAGTCATTAAATATCTCGGTTAAGTGGGTGAGAAGTATCTATTTTACCCTCTTAAAGAAAAAATAATGAAAAAAGAAAATGAAAAAGTAGGCACACCCCTATTTTACCGTCACCGCCGCAAACACCATACTAGAAAGCCTTACTCCTAAACAAATGGCCACCATGCATCTCATCGATTTCGTCCCTACCGTATCCCGCGTATCATTAGCAGAGCGAAGTGATTTCCGATTTGGTGGTTCACGGTCACAACTCCTTGTGAAAAACCATGTCGTTTCTCGAATGCGGATTATCTAAGTTGAACGTCAGTGCAAGTTGGTTTGCAGATGTTTGAATACAAACTAATTATACCATCACCACAGTGTGCCAAGAACATTCTCATAGGCTAGTTGTACAACTAACACGCACTTTTGTAGTGTTGCAAAGCTTCGATTTCCTTAAGTATCAACACGCATTTAAAAGTACATTGAATTTTTCCAATATAAATTGAAATCTTCTTCAAAACATTTCTGGGGTGAATATCGGATAGTTATCATCGAACTATTGTCTTATTGATCGATTAAGGTGCTCTTGACAATAGTCCCCATGCATATACCTAATTAAAACATAATAATCAGTATTTTTTAATTAAAAAAGTTAAAGCATTAATTAGAGTAAAAAATTAATAAATAATAAATCCGTCAAAAAATTAGTAAAACTTAACTGTGAAGCGATGTCATGGTTTTCGTCAACGCGAAAGCGACCCCACTAGTCAAAAGTTCAAGGTTACACCTACTCGTTTTAATATATTCTTACTCAAAACTTGACGAATCATACGCAACCCGACAAAGGTTGAAATGAATTCATTATGTGAAAGTATACTTGAGTATGATTTTTTTTTTTAATTTGAAGAGTAGAGA